>NW_012267464.1:51164-54119 GCF_000151885.1 Dipodomys ordii
ACTAGATGTAAGTTAGGACTCCTTTGTCCTTTATATACACTATGCACACAAGAAAGTAGAACAAAATGGGACAATGTTACCCTCCACTGTAAGCACTGGCGTGGCCGCTTTACATTTCTTTCACCTGGGTACCAAGGCATAAGCACCATGCCTACAACTCCAGCGGTTAACCTTTCTCCCTCCCCTCAAAATGGCATTTAAAACACATCAGGCACTGCAGAATATCCAAGGTCCTTAAGCACAGTCATCTCTGCATGCAGCAAGGGGTATGAGCTGCACGCAGATCAATGGCTGTCGCTGGAAAATGTCTTCGCTGGTCCCCTCTTCCTTCTCCCAGGTCTTCTGTTCCATGTCCTCCAACCACGGAACGGATGAGCGCGGAGGAGTGCGGCTCTGGCTGTGTCCCCTGGAGGTGGTCTCACACCGCCATCCCAGGTCCCTTCCAGAAGACGTTTCTATGGTCTTTACAAACCCATGGTGTTGACAGGTGGGACTTCCTGCGTCTCCTTTATCACAGGTCGGCAACCTCTTCGCATCCGGAATGCCAGATGGACGAAAGGTCGTCTTTGAGAAGGTTGGGGAAGCTGAGAGCAGCCTTTCCATATGATGAACACAGGCCTGCCAGCAGCCCGCAAACCTTGGTGGGCTCCGGTGGGCACCTGTGTCACCCGTGGCCATCACTCTACCGTTTCTCCACGGGCACCAGCCCAACCGCCCGGGCCGCCAACCACTGCCCCTGCCGCCATCCGGGGCTCTGCTCACCTGCCAGGCCTGTTAGGGCCTTCATATGTCCTTGTCGCGGGGTGCAGCCTCTCTGTGGGCAGGGAGGTCACCCCAGGTCCCAGATCGGCAGCCTGGAATGCTGGTGAGCTTCCAAGGCCGCTTGCGGTCTCCGTCCTCCAGCCCGTGAAAGCCTCAGCCATGGTCGCCTGGCTGCGCCATGCCCGCCACCACACAAGGGCGCTGCGTCCTTGGCAGCTGGGCGAGGCCTTTGTCTGGACCCGGTAACGTGGAGCACCATCGCTATCAATTATTGCGGCGAGAGCCCCCCCATATCTGCGGGACCAAGATTGCATACAGGCCGATCCCTGGGGCCTCTGCTCAGCCTCAGGCCTGGGGCCACAAGGCACCGATGTCCCGGGGAAGCAGGCCGTACTCCATCCCTCTCCACGCTCTCGACCAGGTAGGACTGGTTTTATGGAGATATATTGCTTTAATATTTATTTGATGTGAAACGTTTTTATTTGTGCTCCCATTATGAAGGACAATTTTAGTGGATGCAGTATTCTTGGTTGATAGTTGTGTGTCTTTAAGTCATGGCAAACATCTTCCAGACTCTTCTTGCTTTAATTGTCTCTGCTGAGAAAGCTGCAGTCATTCTGATTGTTTTCCCTTTATAGGTGGATGGTCGTTTCTCCCTGATAGCTTTAAGGATACTTTTTGGTCTCACTTGATCTTGTGCAGACTACAATGTGGGATGAACTGTTCTGGTCTGGTCTATTTGGGGTTCCAAAGGATTCTTGTATCTGAATGGGCCTATCTTTTTGGATGTTTGGGAAGTTCTCTATTAAACAAGATCCTGTTAAATAAGTTTCCTAGACCTTTAACTTCTGTCTCTAGGCCTTCCTCTACATCCATTAGCCTTTCATTAGGCCTTCTGATGGTGTCTTCTAAATGTTTTCTAGATCTGTCATATTTCTTGCATTTGTCTTGAGTACTATCTGTTCTTTCTCTAATGTCTAGGCTCTTTTCAATCCCAGAGATTCTATCTTCTGCATGGTCTAACCTACTGTGAAGATTTTCTACTTTGCTTTTTATTCCTTTCCTTCTAATTGGTCAGATTGATGGCTTCAAATTCTATTTTGGAGCTTGGTTTTAGATCTTGTATAGACTTCTTTCCCTCCTTCATTTGTTTTTCAGTGTTCATTCTCAAATCCCTTAGTTGATTGCTTATAGTTTCATTGGACTCCCTTTCCTTCTGTTGGGGTTCATTCAGCATTCCTTTTGTGTACTCCATGGATTCCTCCAGCTTTCTGTTTGTGGATTCCATGATGCCTCTATTAATCTTTGTCTATTCTCATCCTGCTCATGCAATTCCTCTATTAATCTTTGATTAGCCTCCTCACTCTCATGACATTCCTGTATTAATCTTTGGTTAGCCTCATCACACTCACACATTTCCCTTCCATGCTCACGCATTTTCCTGTCACACTCACACAGAGTCCTTTGCAGGCTTTCATTCTTTTCATTCAGCATGGTTACCAGTAGTGTTTGTGGAGGATTTTGGGAACTCCCCTCAGTTTTATTCATTAACTGCTCTGTTGCCTGATTATCATGGGTGGTGGGAGTTGAGATACCTAGACTTTCCTTTTTTCTTTTGTTTCTCTGATTTGTTCTGCCAATTTGGGTGTGAAAGCAAAACCAATTCTGAGACAGAAGACTATTTTGAAACAAGCATGAACCATAGACCTGTAGTTACATAGACTGACACAGTCAAAATGTCTACAGAAGCAATCTAGTTCAACAATAAACTATGAATCAATGGACAAAGAAAAATCAAATAAGGAGTCAGCAGACCAGAAATTAATAGGTTTAGGGAGAATTGTGAGTAGAAAATAAGATTGGAGGAATGTAGGGATGAAAAGTGAGAGAAGGAATATAACTAATACCTAAATTCAGAGAGAGGGAAGGGATAGAAGGAAAGGAGAAGAGAGAAAAAGAAAAAGGAAAAATTAAAAATTTACTGTGGGGGAGGGACATACAAAGAAACAAAGAAATAATCTTATAAATGTGTTAGAAAATATTGCAGGAAATAAAAAAAATTTGAATACATATCTTAGGGTTCATTTCCCTAACATCAACTTATCTGACATTTTCTGCTTAACCCCTGCTTTCACTGTACTTGATGACAGTATAATTTGTGGAGGGGAAGGGAAAAAACAAATTGTTTAAATA
>NW_012267464.1:58994-59227 GCF_000151885.1 Dipodomys ordii
CTGTATGTCTTTGGCTCCTTTGTCAAATATCAGCTGATTATAGGTGTGTAGTGTTATTTCTGAATTTTCTATTCTATTCCATTAGTCTTCGGGTCTTTTTTGTGCTAGTACCATGCTGTCTTTGTTAGTATGGCTCTATAGTAGAGTTTGAAGTCTGGCATCGAGATCCCTCCCATGTTGACTTTTTTGCCTAGAAATGTTTTGGATATTCTAAGTCTTTTGTTGTTCCATAT
>NW_012267464.1:63848-64151 GCF_000151885.1 Dipodomys ordii
GCCCAAGCCCAGAGTTCAAGCCCCACGACCGACCAAAAAGAAAAACAAACAAAAACAAGTACATATTGTTAATAAATTGAAGAAGTATTTGGAATATATTTCATATAAAGTAGAAGAAAAACGATTTGGTATTCTAATATAAGCAGGAAAAAACCCCTAAACTACAAGCATACAGCAAGTGAGTGTGATACCCAGTACCTGTGATACACAGCAATGTGACAGAAGGATTAGAAATGTGATTTTTCTTTAAGCATGACTTCCTTCATTTTGTTAATTCTCATTTGGTGTGCAATATCAAACTTA
>NW_012267464.1:65554-65911 GCF_000151885.1 Dipodomys ordii
TAGAGAACACACATTAGATTTCTCTTGCTTTACTTGGTCCCAGTTAATCTCATTTGCTCACAGGAGAGGCCCCACCCTTCTGGTGTCTATTTCCATCTCACCTGACAGTTTGTCTCTCACCACTGCACCCACCAGGACATTTGCATATTGCTCCCTAGGGAGGAACTTCCCTGCAAGTCCAACAAAAAAGCTCAGCTCTAAGTTGCCTGGACTGACCAGGACTCCTTACTCTCAAAATGAGGTGCCCTGTTCAGATCCTGGGGCTGCTCTTTCTCTGGGTATCATGTAAGAACATACTAGAGCTGAGGAAGGAGATGGGGAGGGGCTGAGCTCTGCTCCCCTTGTTTGTTATGTCCA
>NW_012267464.1:67716-68098 GCF_000151885.1 Dipodomys ordii
AGTCCTGGCCCGGGAGCTTTTTCCAGGGCCAGGAGGCTTTTCTGGAGGTTGGTTTAAGAGCTTTGCGCCCGTTGGCCTTGGCTCTTCTTGGCTTGGGCAGGCCCTCGCTGCTTGCACATGCTGCTCTTGGTCTTGGTGAAGCCGTAGGTACAGCTCTCGCCAGGACTCACCCTCTGCTGGTTTTTCATCCTTGAATGCTTTGCAACAGCGGATTTGCCACAACCTGTCTGTGCCACTGTGCGCCACTGTCCTTGGGTGAGTGTTCCCTTGAGGCTGGTGCGGAGAAAGGGTAGAAGTCTGGGAAATAGGTGCTAGGAGAATGCAGGGCGGCCTGGGAGTGGCTGGAGTGCTGTGTTGCGGGAGCCCCCGGACATCCTGGGGG
>NW_012267464.1:68598-71503 GCF_000151885.1 Dipodomys ordii
GGGATTGAGCTGTGCACGGAATCCGAGGGTCTTCTGGGGCCGCTGGAGCCATTCCTTTTCAGGCCTCCTTTAGCCAAGGCAGCAGCACGAATCCTGCCCTTGGTCCTCTGTCTCCTCGGCTGCAGCTGGGTCTGGTTGAGGGCATCCTCGAAAGATTGTGGAGGTGCCCGGAATTCATGCTGTTGCTGGGATTTGCTCTGGTGATTGCACCCACGGAGCTTCACTGCCTGCGTCTCTGGCTTGCCAGAGGTCTGCTTGATCTTAGAGGGCAGGGGGCCTGAACCTCTCTTCTCCTCTTCAGAGGATCGGCACCCATCTTTTGGTCTGGCCCCAGCCTGTCCCTGGGGTTCCCAAGGGAGACCTTCTTGTGGGAGCCCTGGTGGATCCTGAGACTGCTGGACCGGACGGCACGCGTTGCCAGGCATGTCCCGCATACCAGTGGGCCCAGGGTCCCGCGAGACTCCAGGGCTGTCCACAGCCCAACGATGAGACCTGCTGCTGTCCCCAGAGGACTCTGTGTCCACTCGGGGACGCTTCTCCCGCCTGCTACTGGGACAAGGGCTGGCAGACCGCTTGCCAGGTCCCTGGAACTCACACAGCTCCCTGGCCCGTGGGGGCTCTGGCCCAGAGTTGGGGCCTCCCCTCTCGGCTGCCATTTCTTTCTCCCCGGAGCACCAAACCACACTTGACTCTTTCAACTTGTCCTCTCGCACCCACCCTGACTCTGACAGCCCAAGAGCCTCCTTGCTGGGCTCTTGAGTGCCATCCTGTTCAGAGACCTGCTGTAGAATCGCCGAAAGGAGCGCTGGGTTGCAGCCCAGGAGAGCCAAGGTCTCCCAGCGTGTGTCCAGCTCCTTTGCCATACTGCCCACCAGCGGGTGCTTCCTAAAACCCTTCACCATCTCTCTGACACCCGTGGCGCCAAGGATTTCTGCCGTGATGGGCAAGACCGACAGCAGACTCAAGGATTTGCGGAGCTCCTCCGAATGTGTGCTGGAGGCCAGGTGCTCTTGGAGCAGCCGCACGGCTCCCCACACCCACTCTGCGGTCTGCGTCCCCATGCCACCCCTGGCCACATCTACAGAGACGTAGGAACCACACGCCTGGACTCCTCCATCCAGGGGTTCACTTGCCCTGCTCTGAGAGGACACATCCACATTTGACGCCTCCAACAGGTCCTCCTGCTCCCTCTCACCATCCTCCACCTCCCTCTGCCCCTCCCCCTGCCCAAGATCATACTTCCTGGGCTCTAGACCTCCATCCTGGTCAGGGACCTGGCTCAGAGCCTCTGATTTGTGGCTCAGAACAGCCAAGGTCTTCCAGTGTTTGTCCAGTTCCTTGGCCAAACCAGCTACTTGTGGGTGCTTCCTAAAACGCTTCACTACCCTTCTGACACCCGTGGTGGCAAGGATTTCTGCCGTGATGGGAATGACTGAGAGCAGCCTCAGGGAATGAAGAAGCTCCTCCGTGTCTGTACTGGAGACTAGGCGCTCCTGGAGCTGCCGCACAACTCTGCACACAGACTCGGCATTCTGCATTCCGATGCCACCCCCGACCATGTCTACAGAGATGCTGGACCCACTCACCTGTGTTCCTGGATCCTGCTGGTCACTTGCCCTACTCTGAGAAAACGCATCCATATTTGAGGACTTCAACATGTCCTCAGCCTCCGGCTTCCTCGTCCCCTTCCACTCCCCCTCTCCCAGATCATCCTTCCTGGGCTCTTGACTGCCATCCTGCTCAGGAACTTGGCTCAGAGCCTCTGATTTTTGCCTCAGCACCGGCAAGGTCTTCCAGCGCTTCACCAGCTCCTTGGCCAAACTGCCCACCTGCTGGTACTTCCTAAAACCCTTCACTGTCTCTCCGACACCCGTGGTGGCAAGGATTTCTGCCGTGATGGGCATGACTGAGAGCAGCCTCAAGGATTTGTATAGCTCGTCAGCATCGGTGCTGGAGGCCAGGCGCTCCTGAATCTGCCTCACGGCTCTGCACTCCCACTGGGATGCCTCCATCCTTCTGCCAACCCCGTCTATGTCTACAGAGATGCCCAGGCTACTCACCTGGCTTCCTGAATGCCGTGGGTCACTCACCGTGCTCTGGGCACTCTTCCTCTGGTCCATCGCTGTGAGGCACGTAGGCTTCCTCCTGGTCCTCTCTGCAGCCGAGTCCAGAGTGACCCTGCCCACCAGCTGCCTGCCTAATATAAACTCTTACTGCCCCACCTCTTCCCACAGTTCCTCCTGTTAGCCCCTCCCTGTCTCACGCCTGTCACACCCTTACATCCTAGCAGGGGGTCTCCCATGTTGCACTTTGCCTGACCTTCCACAAGTCCCCTCCCTACAACTCCCAAGGCCAAGTGTTGGCTCTGCCCTTCTTGTCCGGAACTCCTGTATCAAGAGATCCCCCACTACTCCTCTGACCTGGGGGACCAGCGGATGTTGCAACTGGCAACTTCCACTAACACTCCCTTTGTCTCCATCCTGTTTACAGGATCCTCTCTATCTGGCCCTGTATTTTCCACCTTTAAAGATAACCCATAATCCTAGACATACTTTTGTAGATGCTCCACAAACTCCAGGGCTATTGTCGCAGATTTGACTTCTCATCACCTGATGTGCGTTGGCACTTCCGGGATTGAACACTTGCTGAGGGAATCACTGATCCCACCTGCACCAATCCAACTAAAGGCAGTGGCCATTTGCCTGGTCAAGTTCAATAAATATAATAATGAATGAATAAATATATATATATATATGTGTGTATTTTAACCTATGTATATGTGCAAACATGTATACATACATATATATATATACAAACATATATAGTTATATATAATTATATATAGTTTATACATACATATATATACATATATATGCAAATCTGTACTGACCAGTGTCTTTTCCAA
>NW_012267464.1:73250-73600 GCF_000151885.1 Dipodomys ordii
ACAAAATCCTAACATGCTCTATCTCAACTTTTCTTCCAATAACTAGGAGCCCATCCTCTTACATACACAAAAATTCTTCAAACTTGCTTACTGATAAGGACAAATTGATTGCACCCAGAAGGTAAATAAGAGGATTTCAAGCAGCCCGTGGGAACACACTTCTTAAGGAAATGGAGAAGGAATGATGTTCTCCATGCTTTCCCATCCAGAGGGTGCCAATCTCAATCCAGACAGAAAATGAACACCTTCCTGCAGTCAGCAGAGAAAAGATTCACTCTCTGGCACACCTTTCAGCTCCATAACACAAAGCTAATTTAAATATGTACCAAAAAGTCTGAGGGATTTCTGTA
>NW_012267464.1:84873-86083 GCF_000151885.1 Dipodomys ordii
CAGGAATAATTTATATAGTCCATGTTTTTCTAGTATAAGGGTTTTAACTGAAGAACTGATACTTGCTTGTCAGGTGTTCTACCCCTGAAGCAACTCTGCCAGCCTGTTTTAGTTTTCTCAGCCCAGGGCCCAGAACTCTGTGCAGGGGAGTGAACCACAATTAAAAGGCAGTTGGGACTCAACAGCATAGTATGGGCTGATGATGATGTATTTTCAGGTTTGTTCTTCTGGTCGCTTTATACCAAGGTACTTTAGGTTGGATAATTGAAAGCAACAGACATCTAGTCTTCCCTGTGCCTCTTCAGTAAGACTCTACCCTGTGACCTACTCACCTTCTAAATTTAGGACCCCAGAGTTCCATTCCACAGTTGTGGAGGTTAGTTACCACCCTGTGACCTTGGGGGACATCTTCCTAGATTTCTCCCCAACCTCTGTTTCTCTATCCAGTCAGGTATCATGTGATCCCACCCCTGAGGTCTCACTTTATTTTATCTGCTGATGCTCTAATTAGTCAGGGTGGAGGAACACAGAAAGAACTTACAAAATTAAGTGTTAAGTTTCCCTAAGGAGACAACTTTGAAGGACGGGAACAATACCCATATAAACAGGAGATAATGAACACAAAGTACTCCAGTGTAAATGGAGAACATGTGCACCTGGAAAGAGCCAATGAGAAATCCCCAAAGTGAAAACCCCCACGGAACAATAATAATTATTTAACAATATCTAACAATTTTAACAATATTTAACAATCCTTTAACAATTTAACCCAATAACAATTATTTAAAATCAACAAGGCACTTCCTCATGAAGTGGAATTAGACAAAGAAAGAATTGGTATTTTGGAGAATGTAAGAAATTGACCCAGAACATAACTGAGAGATAAAGGAATGAAAACTATGAAAGCCAAACTGGGCTGAAAAGGGAAAGGGGAGAAGTCCCAACCTGCTTTTCATCGGAAGTTCCATTAATTAAAAAGTGAATGCCTCAGAGAGAGAGACAGTATTTAAATAGGCAATATTTAAATGTTTTAATAGAGTGGTGTGCTGAGGAGAACTTCAAGATTTCTATACATGTTGATGGTAGCAGCATCCACCAAAATATGGCAAGCTTACTCACAGTAGGGATTAGGAAAGTGGGCTATTTGTTTACACAGTCAGTCAGAGCTCTGTTCAAAAGCTTGTTATGTTTTGGAGAACTTGCCAGTTGC
>NW_012267464.1:94039-97712 GCF_000151885.1 Dipodomys ordii
CATTCTAATACTAGATTGAAGAGCAATGGAGAGACTGGACATCCTTGTCTTGTTCCTGATCAGCCACTCATTTCTATGACATTGTTAGCTCCTCTGTACCCCATGTGACCTTCCATTCAGTTAAGCCTTTGTGTTTGCTGCTCATATAGAAATACTTCACACAGTCTACTTCATGCAGGCTACTTCTGAAGATTGAAATTCGAAGTTAGCCCAGGCAGGAAAGTCCATGAGACCCTTTGTCTCCAATTAATCAGCCAAAAGCTGGAAGTAGAGGTATGATTCAAGTAGTAGAGTGTCAGGTTTGAGTGAAAAAGCTAAGTGAGTCCAAGGCCCTGATTTTACGTCCCAGTACACACACACACACACACACACATACACACATACACACACACACACACACACACATGCATGCATGCGCACACACATGTATACTTAGGAATATTCATATAAAATATATATGTATATATGTTTTTGATGGGCATATCTGAAAATCCAGGATCATGTATTATATCTCTTGGTTTTCCCTTCCTGTCTTCACCATCCATTTCTCATCTGTGATTTATTTTCTTGGTGGACACAGTTCTCCCTGACCTTGGAGACAATGTCTGTTCATGTCCCAAACAGAAAGAGTTTTGACATCTCTGGGAAAGTGAATGTTTCCCCACTGTATTCCTTCACTTTGGGGGACAGGCAGAGCACAAGTGTGCCATAATGAAAAGAGCATAGCTGTAGTCAGCAGCAGTTGGCACATGAAATCCTGCTCATATTACTCCAGTGTGTTAGCCCCAAGTTGCTCTGAGACTAACATTTCATGGGGCCACACTTGGGGGAAGAATCCTGTGCACTCTGCAGGGACAATTTTACTACATCTCATGTCCCATTTGCCACACTCCTCATAAAAATCTCATGAATCCAAACTTGTCTTCATAAAGCCATTTGGCTGCTTGCTTGAGTCTGGTTATACCTAGAACTTGCAGATTTCTGTTTGCCCAGGAGATCTTTGAATAAAATATATTTTTGTCCCAATTTTAACGAGGCAAAATTAAATACCTTATATGCTTTGTACAATTAATAATGCTAAGTATAGGAAAAGAAAGGACCACAAGAGTAATAAATCATTAATAGATTAGATAGTGACTTGTTAGGTTATGAACCCTGAGAATTTGAGTTCACTCACAACTAAAAATAGTAAATGTAAATTCTCCTTACCAAGAGGGTTTATTTTAACTTTCGGTGGCTTTATATTTATTTTTGTTTAAAATGATGAAAGGAAACTTAACAGTATGTCCTTTTTGTTATTTTGCAGAAAAAAAAAACAAACCTACTGTCTGCTATAATCAAGGAAGTGTGATGGGTAAGGATGCAAGTATTCTTCTGAAGCATGCAGTCCGTGCATTGGCAGGAACATAGAGTATTTCCACTGGCGGGATAAAATATTGTCCATAATCCTGAAACTGAATGATAACCATAAATCTTATTCATAACTGCCTTGTGATCCGTCTAGTCACAAAGAATTACCTTGTATGAGTTACCCATCTTTTTCCACCAAAATCTTTGCCATATTCCTCAGCAGAAAGTCAGCTGAAGGCATGGCTTAAATGGTACAGCAAGAGGGATGAAGAAAAAAACTTAATTGAGCAGAAGACCTTGAGTTCATGTTCTGGTGCCAGCAAGAAAAATACATAAATAAATGAAAGCTGCAGGGCAACGCACAAGATCCACTGGAGTAAAGACAGCCTCTTCAACAAGTGGTGCTGGGTAAAGTGACTAATAGAAGAAACTGAAACTACACCCTTATGTCACCACGTACTAAAACAATTCCTAAAGGATCAAAGAACTAGATATAACATCAGAAATTCGGCAATGACAAGAATAGACAGGGAAAAATCTTGAATATATAGGCACATGGAATTATCTTCTGAAAAGATTCTCAATTGCCCAGAAAATAATCACAAGAATGGACTAGGACTGCATCAAACTGAAGTGTTTCTAAACAAAGAAACCATGAGAAAATCCACTGAATGGGAGAAAAACTTTGCCAGTGATATCAATAGATAAACCATTCTCAAAAGAACAAATATATGTGGCTAATAGATAACTGAAGAAAATTTTAGAATCTTTTTGCCATGGAGGAAGTTCAAATCACAACTACAATTAAGATTCCATCATTTTGGGCACAGGTGGCCCATGCCGTAATCCTAGCTACCCAGGAAGCTCAGATCTCAGGACAGATCTGAGGTTTGAAGCCAGCATGGAAAGGAAAGTCCATGAGATTCTTATCTCTAGATAACCACTAAAAAGATGAAAGTGGCTTGGCAGTAGGGCTCCAGCCTTGAAAGGAAAAAATTATTCCATCTCACTATAGTCAAATTAGTACTCATAAAAAATTAACAATAAATAGTGGCAAGGAAGGTAATGAGGGAAGAACCATCAAGATGTTGGTGGGAATCTAAACTAGTGCTACCACTATGGAATCAATAGAAGGTTACTCAAAAAACTGAAAGTATACTCACCTATAATCCTACCACACTACCACTGGGCATATACTAGAATGCGTGTAAATACACATGAAAGACACCTGCATACCCAATTTGATTGTAGTGCTGTACATAATAGTAAAATGGTAGAATCAGCTCAACTGTCCAACAAATGATCAGTAGATAAAGAAAACATAAGACATGTGTGTCCCTCCCCACGATATATCCTCTGCTTTCACTGTATTTGATGTTGGTATAATTTGTGGAGGAGAAGGGAAAAAACAAATCATTTAAATAGGGATACAGGTGGATCCATTGCAACAATGAGATGTACAAGTCGGTATGATGAAAATGAACTTTACAACTTTGGCTGGGCGGGGGCAAGGGGGGATATAGGTAGGTAGGGGTAGCATATGGAGAGGGATAGGAAGGGGAAACCAAAGAGGAGACAACAGTGCTTGATAAGAAATGTACTCATTATCTGGCCCATGTAATTGTAACTCCTCTGTATGATATTTTCATAATAATTTTTTTAAAAACATAATACATACCAGGACTATCAATTAAATGATACATATATACCATGAAATATTAACCACTCTGTTTCTATTATCATAATTTGTTAGCATTCAGAAGAAGCATTATGTAATTTGCAGCTAAGTGAATAGAGCTGATGATCATTCTTTTGAAAAGTTATAAATAAGATCACTTAAAGTTGATGATGCCTAGAAACTCCCTCTTACTTTTTTTCTGCTTAGGAGTTGTCTACTCACAGTAAAGTTGATTTGTCTGGAGTGAAGTGTCTTCTGAAATGAGGTCTTGCTGTATATTTCTTTAAAAATATTTAATACTAATAATCTAATGGCCACCATATTGTGTGTAATGCCAACCTACCTTGATTTGTTCCAGCAGGCTTTTAGTGACCCTTGCAAGCACAACATCAAATCTTATTTCTTGCCTCTTAATTCCTTTGTATTGAATGGTACGGCTTGCCATGTTCCAATTCACCCAACCCAGCAGCTCTGATGGAGACGCTACTAAACTACACAGGTCTTTGAACCCTGCTTGCCATTGGCTCAGGCAGGACCAGACAGTACTGCTCAACTAGCCCCATGGTGAATAGTTCCATTTGTATGTACACACACACTCAGCAAAGAAATCTTAGCACTGTAGTATTCCCTAATACTTCCTATGCA
>NW_012267464.1:97762-99920 GCF_000151885.1 Dipodomys ordii
GTTTCTATTATCATAATTTGTTAGCATTCAGAAGAAGCATTATGTAATTTGCAGCTAAGTGAATAGAGCTGATGATCATTCTTTTGAAAAGTTATAAATAAGATCACTTAAAGTTGATGATGCCTAGAAACTCCCTCTTACTTTTTTTCTGCTTAGGAGTTGTCTACTCACAGTAAAGTTGATTTGTCTGGAGTGAAGTGTCTTCTGAAATGAGGTCTTGCTGTATATTTCTTTAAAAATATTTAATACTAATAATCTAATGGCCACCATATTGTGTGTAATGCCAACCTACCTTGATTTGTTCCAGCAGGCTTTTAGTGACCCTTGCAAGCACAACATCAAATCTTATTTCTTGCCTCTTAATTCCTTTGTATTGAATGGTACGGCTTGCCATGTTCCAATTCACCCAACCCAGCAGCTCTGATGGAGACGCTACTAAACTACACAGGTCTTTGAACCCTGCTTGCCATTGGCTCAGGCAGGACCAGACAGTACTGCTCAACTAGCCCCATGGTGAATAGTTCCATTTGTATGTACACACACACTCAGCAAAGAAATCTTAGCACTGTAGTATTCCCTAATACTTCCTATGCACTGTACAGACTATGTGTTGAATATCAGTATGCAGTGTTCCTGAATCATTTATCTTATATAGTATTTACATTCAAACAATAATGCATCCACAGCCAACTAATTCCCCTAAAACCTTAGACTTTTAATATGAGCAACAGTGGAGCTCCCTCTGCTGGGTATTTACTTTTCTACAATTAGTCAAACAATTGGGGCCCTTTCTGAAAAGGAAATAAAAATGCAAACCTGCACGATTGATTATCTCATGAAAGCCACCCTGAGATGATCATTATAATTTTTTTTGCTCTGATCCATTTGGAAAGAACAGCATCAAACCATAGAGACGGCTTCAGTGGATCCTTGCAGTCATGGTTGGATTGAAAGCTGAATTTCCTAGTGTAAAATGAGGTAAGGTTTGCAAATAGCCTGTGTGTGTGTGTGTATGTGTGTGTGTGTGTTTGTGTGAATCATGGTAATGCCTAATAAAAATGCAAATGCAATGTGAATAGTTGTTATATTGCATTTTAAGAAAAGAATGTCAGAGAAAAACTGTACACATTCAGAATAGGAGTAACCTTTCTCTTGTATTTTCTGTTCTTCATTGGGCTGAGCCTGTGGATCTGGATGCCAGGAATAGAGAAGGTTCCCTCTGTATGTGATCTGTATATGTGAACACAAATATATAAATATACTTTGTGGGGCTGGGAAGGTGGCTCAGTCGTAGAGCACTTGCCTTGCATGCCTGAGGCCCTGGGTTTGATACCTCAGCACCACATAAGCAAAAAAAAGCCAGAAGTGGTGCTGTGGCTTGAGTGAAAAGCTGAGGGACAGCGCACAGGCCCAGAGTTCAGGTCCCATGACCGGACCCCCCCCAAAAATATATATCTCTATATATATAAAGTGGATATATATATATATGTATATATATATGTATATATATGGCATAGCATGGAGGGTACATGCAAAAACTCAATATATAATCCTTATCACACTATATTATTCAATCCCTAATGATCCATTTGTTATAATACAAACATCATAATGATGATGCACAGACCACCTGTTAATACAATGTCTACCTGTTGTACTTAGGTGTTGTAGACTAGTTCCTTCCAGCTCCCTTCTTTATTCTTTTGAAAGCATGAGAAATTCTAATTTCCAAGAAAATTTTCTAGAGCTAAGCTTAGAAAAGAGTACACACACCCCTCTGTCTGACCAGGGTATGAGGGAATCTTGTGTGGATTTCCATCACCAGCCTGGGCTGCAGAAACCCTGCTGGGATAGCAGTGAGCTTATGTGACAGAACCAGACTCTATTTTCACAGGTCGAAACCCTGACCCACTGAGTTGGTTGCAATCATCAAAGAGCCAAAGCCTTTATCAAAAGTGAAGCTTAACAGGCACAAGTGCTCAAGTCTGCAATGCTAGCCACGTAGAAGTCTGAAATCTGAGAATGGAGGTTCAGAGCCACCCTTGGCAGCAAGGTCTGTGAGACCTTTATCTCCAATTAACCAACCAGAAGCCAGAAATAGAACTGTGACTCAAGTGACAGAGTGCTAGCTTTGAGCACTCAGGCTCTGAGTATTTTT
>NW_012267464.1:100180-104992 GCF_000151885.1 Dipodomys ordii
ACCACTGAGCCATCTTCCCAGCCCTCAGGCTCTGAGTTTAATCCCCAGGACTGGCACCAAATAGTAAAGACCAAAACATAGAGAAGGAAGTTTTGGTTTTATATGTCTGGGAGAAAGAAGTGTAATTTTTTCTTCTTTACACTTTTCTGAATTTTTTCCCATATTTGATGCTGCAAATGCAACTTTCAATTTTCAATGAATAAAAACTCTTTTGTCATTTTTCTTTAACATCTTTAAGTAGTTTTATAATGTCAGTTTATGGCACTATATATTTTGATCAATGTCACCCCTATCATCATCTGCCCATCTCTCTCAACCCTACCTGTGCCCTACGGTTACCTGCTTCCATTTTCACCTATGTACCTTGTATATTATGACTGCCTTTTCCCATCCTTCCTCTCTCCATTCATCTGGAACCTCCCCTTGATCTGACTCCCCCTACAGTATTTGTGCCATCTTCAGGTGTCCAGTCAGCTTATTTTTTATTTCAATGCTCAATGGCTCCTTGTTATTGGTCATGGTTTTTGTAGCCAAAAATATTTTCTAGCAAATTTCATCAGGAAGACTTTTTTCTTTAATATTTTTCCTTCATAGGTTGGAATTCATGAAAATTACTTTCAGTGTGAAACAGAAATCAGAATTTTCACTTCCATTTAATTATTTCTTAACTGGATTCTTCTCTTTGACCTTCAGATATGACTCAATCTTTTCAGTTTTTAAACTACCATTCCTCTGTACATCATGATAATAAGCTTGTGTACAGATGCCAACCATTCTCTACCACCTCACAGCAGCTAAATTGCTCCAGGAGTTTCAATGTTTGTTTTTAGTCCTTTCCATCCCATAACCCTTCAACCCTTTCAATCTGAGTTTTGTCTCCTTATTCCCCACAATTTAACATTGATAAGGTGACAAATTGATGATAAAATGGCTATGTTTTAGTTGCATGTCATTTTGTGCTGCTGAAATATAGTTAAGTAGTGGCTGCATTCTCAAATTTAAAGCAAGGATGACTAAGGTGAGTCACATGACTGTTCCTCTAGGGTGATGACACTTGTTGAGGTTCTAGGGGATGTCACAACATCTTCTGTTGAAGACAGACAGACAGACTGGAAGAAGAAACCAAAGAGATGGATTGACAAATGTTCTCACCATTATCATCTTAATTTAATATCCTGATCACAGTACCCCAAATAGCATGCATGAAGAGAAGGAGCAGGGCAGGAAAGTCCATGAGACTCATCTCCAGAAAACTGGAAGTGGCACTGTGGTTCAAGTGGTAGAGCGCTCACCTTGAGTTGAAAGTTCAGGGACGACACCCAGGCCAAGAGTTCAAACCCCATGACTGCACCCCTCCAAAAACAGTGGATAGTAGGGGAATAAAGTATGGAGAGATAAGCATGATCAAATAAATTGAATGTATGGAAGTTTGAAAATGAAATTCCTCTGGAAAAATAATATATGCAAACGGAAATGGAAGAAGGGGAAGAAGGGAGTTGCATTAATAAAGTCCAGTTTCTGTAATGCTACAAGATGCATTTTCACAGAATGACCACTAGATGACACACTCCATACCACTCACACAGAGCTTCCTCTCTGAGAAATACCAAGGAAATAAGGGAAATAATGTCTGCCATCACTAGTGACACCAACTGAAACTCTGAACAGAGCAAGAACCCCAAACACAAACACAGGTATTATCTAGCAGGATGGATGTTGAGGGTGGGGAGGGAAAGCCTCTGTCATTGCAGCTTCTGAGACAGGAAGCCTGGTATTGCCTCTATCCCTGCCTTCTCTAAGGCACCAAAGTCATCTCTGAAGGAAGGGGTTGTGCCCCATATGTGTGGATATATGGAGAAGTTACCTGCAAGAAGTAAATAAAGATTAAGAAAGTGGGGAGTGGGAGATTGCAGCCATAAAATCCAATGCACTTCCTGAAACAAGAAAATTGAGAAAGCCATTGTTTGAGAAAGATGGGAGAGAACTATGAAAGTGTGATATTAAACAAGATTCCTTTTATTCATGAACCACTTTGTTAAATGGCAACTCCTTTGTATAACTACTTAAATTTTTAAAGAGAGGTAGTATCCCGAAGAGCGAATTCCATACATTTCACCAGTGTCCTTAGAAGAAAATGTGCCAAGAGGCTCGGTCTCAAAGCCTATTCACAGGCATCAAGACTATGAAGACATGGCAAGAAGGTGAATCATTAGGACAGTTAGCTCTTGTGATTTCCTCAACCTCCAGAACTTTGATAAAAATAAATCCTGATTAATGAAGTCTGCTCCAGCTACTTTGGTTCCTTACGGCAGACAAGGCAAAGTAAGACACCAAACCAGCTCTCTCTGAGCAGGATCAGCCTTAGGAGTTGACTTTGGGACATGGAGTCCTTATCTTTGTTACACTCCATCTTGCAGCTTTGACCTTGGTAAGAAAGGACGACTCAGGCTCCAGCCCCAGTGTGACTACATTGAGCATGAATGTATCCTTGTGAATGAAGGTATTTTCCAGCTTTCCTCCCTGCTTCTCAGCATGTGGACTCTCAACAAAAGTTTAACAGTGTCCTACTCAAAAACCAAGCTTTCTCATTCTGGGAAAGAGCGGAAGTGCTGCCTGTTTCCCCTTGTAAACAGGAACTTGAACCTGGGGCTCTCTGTCAGGCACCTGAGACATACATGGACTCTTGTACCATGATATTACAGGGAGTCATGTCTGCCCATATGAGAGTTTTTGACCATTTCATGTTTTTGACCATTTCATGTTTTACTTTACAAAGTGTAATCACACTTGTCATGGATGATGCTTCCACCAGGATTCTTGTAGTGGAATCATTAAGTACAGGTCAGAAAGTTGAGAGAAGGAGAGTGGTATCAGATGCCTCTTCATCTAGGTCAAATCTTATTGGTCAACTCCCTTGAAGGTCAGTGCTGCTGTTGGTAGACACAGCCATTTTCTGAACTAGCTGAATTAGGTTCAGAGGAGCTCAGTCTCTTTCCTAGAGACTGTCCTGGACATAAACCTACATATCTTTGTGTATCTGATGCAGTTTTAGGTTGGTGGGTGCATACGTTCCTTCCAAAAACCAAACTTTCAGAGTGGGATCCCACTTCCCAGTGCTGTAGGCATCATGGTTATTATTGATTATCACCACATAACACATGATACATAACTTTTTCAGAAAAGCAGGTCTTACCCACCTCTTGGCTCTTCACACACTGTTGCACCCACCTGGCTATTTGCATATTTCTCCCTAAGGAGGGCCTTCCTTTCTAAGTCTGAAATAAAGACTCAGTTCTAAACTTGCCTGGACCTGTCAAGACCCCTCATTTCACTCCTAAAAATGAAGTCCTTGACTCAGCTCCTGTGGCTGTTAATGCTCTGGATCCCTGGTAAGGGCAAAGGGAGGTGAGGAATAAGAATGAGGTGGAAGGGTGGTCTCTTAGTGCCCAGTTGTGCCCTATCTGTGTGGGAGATGTTCAGGGGTTGTTTTCTATGATGGGACAAGTGAGGTTTAGGTTTGGGAGAAAGCAAAATAATTCAGAAGGAGCTAAAACCAACTTTACTTTGATGAAGACTTTGCTTGGTGAGAATAATGTAAGTGAATCCTATTTTTCATATAAACATATAAGATTATTAGTCAAACCATGAAATATTATCAATAAGAAATATGTATCAAAATTCAAATTAAAAAAAGCCATGCTTCTCCATGTTTGCACATAACTTTGCACTTCTATCTTATTCTAATTTCAGCATCAAGTGGAGATGTTGTGCTGACCCAGACTCCCCTCTCCCTGTCTGACATGCTGGGAGAGCCAGCCTCCATCTCCTGCAAGTCTAGTCAGAACCTCTTATATAGCAATGGAAATACCTATTTGAAATGGTTCTTGCAGAAACCAGGCCAGTCTCCACAACTCCTGATCTATGAGGTCTCCAACCGATTTCCTGGGGTCCCAGATAGATTCAGTGGCAGTGGGTCTGGCACAGATTTCACCCTCAAAATCAGCAGGATGGATATAGAGGATATTGGAGTTTATTACTGCTTTCAACATACACATTGGCCTCCCACAGTGATATAGCCCTGAACTAAAACCTCCCTAATGGCTGGGTGAGCGACCTTCATGCACTGCTGCTTTGGGGAGCAACAGAGCAGATTGTCTGGGGGGAAAATAGAATAAAGAAAGGCGAGAATTTCAAACAGCACATTAAAAAAACCTTATTGTTTCCATTTCTTGGAAATAATACATGGTCAAAAAATACATGGTCATATGTGCATAGCTACTAAGCCCTTGTGTTTTGCTCCTATGAATATCCTCCTTTTGCTCACTCTGTGGATGTTTAGACAGCTGTTTAATTAATCATGTCTAGATGTAATTATTTTTCTTTTACTATCCATTGGGTTTACTTGTAGATGTATAGATTAGAAGCCAATATGAACAGCTTTCTAGGCCTTCTAATCTGAAGTCAAACAAGAACAAGGGGGAGGAGTTCCGGGAAGATGGCTGAAGAGAAGCTGGAATCTGAACAAGCTCTCGCATAGAAAGCAGTTTTACAGTTCCAGTGAACAGTCCTAAGCCAGAGAATCACACCAAGTGTGCCATCACAGGAGAGAGAGTTAGACAAGAGAGGGGAAGCCAAGACAAGGAGACACATCTGAGCGCTTGCCAGCAGCCGCCGCAGCGACGGCAGGGTCGCAGCAGCGACTGCAGCCCTGGCCATACCTGAGCGCTCACACAGAGAGTCCGGGACGAAGGAGCCAGACGCAGCGGGCGAGCGGATTCTACTCAACACCAGCAAGAACCAACAAGGAGCGGA
>NW_012267464.1:114972-127955 GCF_000151885.1 Dipodomys ordii
CATTATCCTGCCCATGTAATTGTAACTCCTCTGTACAGCATGTTCACAAATAAAATAAAATTAAATAAAAAAAAGAACAAGGGGGACACCAATTCCTCTACCTGCACAATCACCTGGTATCAGAGCAGCAGACAGGGGAATTTTCCCTCAGCCAATCAACTTTTCTTTCTTCAGCCAAGCTCATGTGCTCTACTCATTCACATTGACCAGTTTTCTGTTGAAAAATAGCGGAGACTTGAACACTTTCAGTTAGCTCTTTCCTCTCTGCTTACATCACAGTCCTAGATTCTGTGTTTATTCATCCCTTGATGGGTTAACAATAGGGTGCTGTTATTTGGAGGTAGTAAAATCATGAGGGTTGGGCTTAGTTGCAGGAAATACACTACTAGTGGGGATGTTCTTGGCGGTACATCTAGCCCTCACCACTTCCTATATTATATGGAATAATGTCTGTCATGAGTTGAGTAGCTCCTGCTAGATTTTCCCACACAATGATGCTCTGCCCCAATATAGACCAAGAAACCCAAAGACTGTGAACTGAAATATCTGATAGTATGAACCCAAATAAATACAGCCTTCCCTTAAGTTATTCCTGTTAAGTTCTTGGTTTCAGACAATTTATGAGCACACCCACATCTACTCACTAGCAATCTGTACTTTAATCATGTAACAAGTATCCATACAAGGTTTCAGAAACTAGGCTTTAGGACAAGTCTATTTTGACTAAGAAAATCTTAACTTGGCAAAAATTATTTAGACACTCACAAATATTTATCAATATCATGATCTCAGGCCTTAAAATAATAATGATTTTTAGAAACCAAAATTAAACAATTATTTAAAAATTTCCCTATATTTCCAAAAAGTCAGAGAAGGAAATAAGTGGATTGAAGTTGAGTTTATATTGGTAAATCATTATCAAAAGCTCTCTCAAAAGAAATCTAGGCATTGTGGTAGCCTCTTATACTTATGGGTGTTGAGGGAGGTAGGGTAGTTAGGTGGAGCATGGTCTTGTCTGTATCTCATAAACAAAACTAAAAACATAAAGTCTAGGTGTATGGCCCATTTGGAAAGGATTGCTTAGCAAGCTCAAGGCACTGTCTTGCAATCTTTAGATTACAAACTTCTTAAAATGTGCTTCTCTGTTGGATATTTTGTGTCCTGAATTTTTCTATGTACCTTGACCCCTCAATGTTAACTCCTTATGCCTCTGCCTCTTTGGTCACTGAGGAAGATCATACAAAATCCATGCCAGAGTCAAGCTGAGTGACCTGCAACATAAGACCACCAGTCATTTAAAGTATGAATAGCTCAGAGCTCCTGGCTCACAATTGAAATCATAGCTACTCAGGAGGCTGAGATCTGAAGATCTCAGTTCAAAACCAGCCTGGGCAGGAAAGTTCATGAGACACTTATCCTCAATTATTCACTGGAAAACCAGAGCACTAGGCTTGAACAAAAGAGCTAAAGGGCAGTGCTCAGGCCCTGAGTTCAAATTAAGAATGCATGAATAGCTGATGAATATAAATGATTGGAGTTGTGTCAAAAAATTTGGGGTGGTTCATTGCACTCTATTTTTGCTAAAATCAATTGTTTAACTATGGATATTTATAAACAATGGGAAATGAGAAAAATCTACAAAACATATTACTAAATAGAATACATTTTAGTTCATTTATGGAAATATCTAAGGAACACTTAGTACTAATATTACCCATAGTACAGTAATATATGATGTAATACACAGTAATGTATGGTAATATATAAATAGAGCAATAAAAAAGAGACATTTCATGCATAATACAGATTCAGCAAATATCATTAAGTTCACAGATAATAAGTGGCATATTTATACATACATGATATGCGTCTCTGTGGGTCATATATTTTAAAAACAGAAAGATTTATATATTTATTGTTGTGCATATATGCATGTATGTGTATATGTATGTTTATAAATGTCCAGAGAAAATGTATCATGT
The DNA here is from genome assembly GCF_000151885.1 of Dipodomys ordii. Lineage (NCBI taxonomy): Eukaryota > Metazoa > Chordata > Mammalia > Rodentia > Heteromyidae > Dipodomys > Dipodomys ordii. The sequence goes on from NW_012267464.1 coordinate 116,955, forward strand.
GCAGATACACATGCCCACACACACACACATTTTGAGGGATCTTATAAAAGCTATTTTAATTTGTCCAGAGACTGTCCTAAAGAAAGATATGTAAGCATGCAGAACATGGAGACTTTTGAGGAAACATGTATATACTGCTAAAGTGTCTTCCTTCTACCCTTGTCATTTTCATGAAAGGTTTAAGAAAACAGAAGTAATTTGGACGACCTCTTGTGGTGATTCCTCTGCACTGTCAAATTGTTTAGATTGCTTGCAGATTAAGTGTTCTTCTGAGCCTGTCTATGAGAGCTTCTCTAGAGAGAATTGACTAAAAAGTTAAGACTCACCCTATTGTTCCCAGCACCTTCTAATAGGCTGGGGTCTCTTCTGCAAGAAAGGAGGGAGGAAGAAGTAGAACATTCCCTTTGCTTCTTGGTTGTCATGATATGAGCTCCACTATACACTGCCCACATGGCAGACTAGACTTTCTAATCTAAGATGGAAAAGAAAAAGGCTTCCCTTTAAGTTGCTATTACTAAGGCACAGAAATGTAAAGCTAATCCATCTTTTAACATGTTCTAGCTTATTGTGAACTATAATAGAAGATGGATGCTGCACTGAGAGAATTTGTAGTCACCATCACTGGGTTAAGAGGGATGGCTATTATTTGTAGTGGAAACTTTAGTAACTTGTCAGGCAATAATATATTGAGGTAGATTTTTTTAAGAGAGTGTTTAAGTGTGCAAAAAGTAAGTATCAGTGAAGAAAAGCAATTAAGCAGAGGGTGTAGAATAACTTCCTGAACTCATGGATTTGGCCCAGGAGGATGAAATGTGGATGTGAACAAGGCAGGAAAGCTGCAGGCCAAGGTGGGTTCTGAACACTGGTGCTTTATTCCTGGAGCAGGAAACTCTTTTCTTCAGGAGGCAAGCGACTATAGAGCCTCAGACAGCCAGGGCTCCCCCGAAAGATTCCATGTACAACTCAACTCCACTCTTAAAAGGGCTTCTAGACCCTTTGCCTTAAGACTTCTCAATATTTTAATGAACATATCTATATCCCATAATAAGTCAATTGGCCCTGAGAGCACTTGCCATCTGTAACAAGAACAGTGACAAACACACATGAAGAACAACAGGATCCTTTTTTAAACTAGACTTTCCCAACACACTGGTTGAAGGAAGCCAATACTAGCAACCTTGTAAGTCATCAGGACTCAAGCCAAACAAGCACAGGGGGAACCATTTGTTTCCTCTACCTGCACCATGTTGTACATGAACTAGTGATAGATTTTTCCTTCACCACTTCAGCCCTCCACATGTAGCCAGTGAATCATATTTAGTATAATACCAGAGGTAACATGGAGGGATTCCAGTATCTCTGTGCAACTTTTTTCTCTTGTTTCTCTGTCTTCATCTATGTGGATTTACTAGCTCTATTCTTCAACTTCCTATTGGAATACCTCTCTCTCTCTCCCTCTCTCTCTCTCTCTCTCTCTCTCACACACACACACACACACACACACACACACACGCAATACTAAAAATAAGTGTTTATCTCATTAAGTATTTTTTAGGCTGAAAAAACCATCATTGGTTCAGTTTGAAGCCATAGCACTCCACAATGTTAAAATCACTGAGGAAGAAGAAGAAAACCTAAAATACAGTCAATAGAGACAGGCTCCCATAGTACTAGAATATTCTTAATAATATAATATTCATAATAAACTGGGAAAAAACCAAACATGAAAAATAATGAAAGCTGCTGCCATGATGCCAGAGATATCTTTGTCAAAAGGGCTTCATTTTCTAATTATCACTACCAGAAATAATAAGATAGGTAAATGTTGATGTGGTGCACTGAGAGAGAGTATTCTTTCTGTAATGCTTTCCTCAAAAACCATGCAATATTTCCTAACAAATGGGGCAATGTCATTCTTTCTGGTGGAGGCATAGAATTCCATTGTGTATATATATATACCACTTTTTCTAGATCTGTTCATCTACTAAGGAAATGGAAAAACTTGGAAAAAATATATTAAGTGAAGTAAGCCAGGCCCAAAGAAATATAGGTCCCATGATTTCCCTTATTTGCAATAACTAGTATATGTCTGAAACAAGCAGAAAAGTTCAGATAAGTTGATGTTAGACAAAATGAACCCCAAGATAAGGACTCAAATATTTTTTTCTTTCTTGCTATTGTTTCTAATATACTTATAAGGTGATTTTTTGTTGCTTTGTATGTCTCTCCCCCATGGTATAACTCCTGATTTCACTGTATTTGATGTTGGTATAATTTGGGGAACAAAAGTGAAAAAAGAAATTGTTTAAATAGAGATACAGGTGGACTCATTGCAACAATGAGATGTACAAGACGTTATGTGGAAAATGAATTTTACAACCTTGGCATATGGGGGATGGGGAAGTGGGGGAGACGGGAAGGGATGATAAGGAGAAACAAAGGAGGAGGCAACAATGCTTGATAAGAAATGTACTCATTACCTTGCTCATGTAATTGTAACCCCTCTGTACAGTATTTTCACAATAAAAAAATCATGAAAAAATTGAAATTTCTCTCTTTCTCCCTATGTATCTCTCTCACTATTTATCTACACATCTATTATCAGTTTTAATAACATTTGTGTCTAGATAATAATGATCAGTTTTTGACATATATCGTGGTTCAGGAAAATAATCTGAATGCTCTAGGCATCTTGTTTCACAAAATCTACAGATACCAAATGAGGGATAATTCTGAAATTAATTTTCTTGGAAATGTTTGTCTCTGTGTAACTAAGTTACATTGAGAAAAAAGAAAAGAAAAAGATAACAAGACATGGATAATGTGGGAAAAAAAAGTTCTCCTCTTCCTGGACTAATGAATCATTCTCCCCCAGTCACTGAGCCGCCACCAAGGGCTCAGCTGCCTCCCAGTTGAGCCCCTCGCTTGCTGATGCTCCCTTCCCCCTGCCAGCCTTCTCCCACAGCTGCCTTCCACAGGCTGTTTCCACCAAGGGAAAGGAGTCTTATCCTTTGTCGGCTATTCAGAACTTCCACCCTTTGGATCCCTCTCTGATGCAAGTAAGGGTGATGACCTGCTTCCTGCTGGCTCCGAGGATTATATCTAAGTGTTTTTTTTTTCTTTCTTGCTGTTGTTTCTAATGTATTTATAAAGTACCACATTTATTTTTTGCTTTTTATGAGCTTTCTCCACAGTATAACCCCTGTTTTCACTGTATTTGATGGTGGTATAATTCGGGAAGCAGAAGGGAATAAACAAATTGTTTAAGTAGGGATACAGGTGGAGCAATGAGGTGTACAAGACGCTATTGGGGGGAGGAGTGTAGTTGTGGAGATCCGGGGAAAGGGATGGGAGGGGGAAAATAGGAGGAGGCAACAATGCTTGATAAGAAATGTAATCATTACTTTGCTCATGTAATTGTAACCCCTATGTACAGTATTTTCACAAGAAAAACTTATTTAAAAAAGAAAAATTCAATAGAGAAATGGCACGAAGACCCTTACTACTGTCCAAGGGATTGCTGATGATTATGATAAACAGAAACTAGTGAAGGTGTTTAAGAAGAAATTTGCCCACAATGATACTGTAATTAAGCATCCAGAATATGGAGAAGTAATTCAGCTACAGAGTGACCAGCGCAAGAACATATGCCAGTTCCTGGTAGAGCTTGGACAGACTAAGGACGATCAGTTGAAGGTTCATGTGTTTTAAGTGCTTATGGCTCACTAAAGCTTAAGTGAGGATTTCCTTGCAATGAGTAGAATTTCCTCCTTTCCCTTGTCACAATTTTAAAAACCTCACAGCTTGCATAAGGTAACCATTTGGGGTCCACTTTTAACTTGGACTAGTATAACTCCTTCATGCAATAAACTGAAAAGAGCCATCCTTTCTAGTCTTGAAGTCCCTTATTTAAACTGAGGACAATCAGCAGGTACCTGGCAGTGTCCAGCCTGCAACAAAGCAATAATGTGAAGTTTCAGTTAAGCCCAGAGCCCCAGGATCACAGGTGGCTATGTCTAGTCAGAAGATCCCTCTGCAGCTTCCCCTGCCCTAAGAGAATGCTGGTACTTGAACTACCCATGGTACTCCAGAGAGAATGGGTAAGTCATCAAGCAACAGCAGCTGTGCCACTAGGGGGAGCCTTGAGCTGGCCACACATGGTCTAAGTAGGGGGTGTCCAAAAAAGAAGGATATGAGACCAGCCTAATAACAATTAAACTTTTGACAAAGGAACAAACATCAGAGTCATCTGTCATGTAGCTAGCTGTAGAGTTTGCAACTTAAGTAACAGCTACTCAATGCCATGTGAAGCAACAGACTGGTTTTTGGTTTGCTTCTCCCAGTTTTAATGTGATATCATTTATTTATATTTAAATGAAAAAGAATCAATCTTTTTTCCCATTATCAGAGAGGAACCTATATAGAGGCAAATTTGACACATGGTGTCCTTAGGTCTCTATTTGGTCACTGAGATCTGTCACACTGCAGTTGGCCCAGCCCCTGCTGATTTGCATCTTCCCCAGAGCAAGGCCCAAGGACTTGATAAGCTGCTTACACATTGTTCAGTAGAATGTTCCAGTCAGCACACAGCATGAACATGAGGAACCCTGCTCAACTCCTGGGGCTTCTGATGTTCTGGCTCCCATGTAAGGATGGACAATGCTAAGGATGAGTTGGCTCTTCTTGGAAAGCATACTTTACTAAATGGCTAATGGATTTTATGTTTCCATTGTCAGGTGCCAAATGTGATGTTCAGTTGACCCAATTGCCATCCATGTCTGCATCTCTTGGAGAGAGAGTCTCCATAACTTGCAGGGCCAGTCAGGGCATTGGCAATTATTCACATTGGTTCCAGCAGAAACCAGGAAATGCTCTTAAGCTCCTGATTTATTTTGCAACTAGTTTGCAAACTGGGATTCCATCCAGATTCAGTGGCAGTGGATGAAATGCCTCCTTTTTGGTGCTCTATTCATATATTACCATACACTATGTTATATTATATAATACTGCAATATGGGTAATATTAGTGCTGTGTTCCTCAGATATTTCAATAAATAAACTAAAATGTATTATATTTGTTAATATATCTTGTAAATGTTTTTCTCATTCCTGCCCAGTTATTTCTATAAAGATCCATAGTTAATCAACTGTTTTTTTTTAACAAAAATAGAGTACAGTGAACCACCCCAAAACTTTGATTTTGGTTGTTCTTTAGGATTGAAATCTGGGTCTGGGTGTTGTCCCTCAGATCTTCAGCTCAAGGCTCGTGATCTACACTTGAGCCATGGTGACACATCCAGTTTTTTGGTGGTTTATTGGAGATAAGAATCTCACAGACTTTCCTGCCATGGCTGGCTTTAAATCGTGATACTCAGTTTTCATCTCCCTTAGTAGCTAAAATTACAGATGTGAGCCACCAGCACCCAGGTACTCTAAACCTTTTTGGCATACAACCCCAAGCACTTATGTTCATCAGCTACTCATGCATTTTTGTTGGTCTTAGGGCTTGAACTCAGGGCCTGACCACTGCCCCTGTGCTATTTTGTTCAAGGCTAGGTCTCTACCACTTTGAATCACAATTTCATTTCTGGTATTCCAGTGATTATAGCTGGAGATAGAGTCTCATGGACTTTCCTGCCCAAGTTGGTTTTGAACTGAGAGCCTCAGATTTCAGGTTCTTGAGTAGCTAGGATTTTAAATGAATAGTAGGGAGCAAGTGGCTCACAGTGTTGCCCAGTTAATAGGCGGTATATTCATACATATATTTTAAAAACATGCACAAATATTTATTTATTACTACACATATATTTATATGTATAAATATTCAGAGAAAAATACGTCACACACACAACACACACACACACACACACACACACACACACACACACACATTATGAGGGATCTGATGAAAGGTAGTCTAGTTTTTCCAGAGCCTTTTATAGAGAAAGATGTAAGAATGCAGAACATGGAGACTTTTGAGTAAACATATATACACTGCTAAATACTCTTTCTACTCATCATTTTCATGAAAGGTTTAAGAAAACAGAAGTAATTTTGATGACTTCTCAGGTGGTTCTTCTGCATTGTCACATTGGTTGGACTACTTGTAGGTTAAGTACACTTCTGCACCTGTCTGTGAAAGCTTCTCTAGAGACAATTGACTTAGAGAGAAAGTTGAACACCATTGTCCACAGCCCCTTCCAATAGGCTGGGTTCTCTTCTGCAAGAAAAGGGGAGGGAGGAGGAAGTAGAATATCAACTCTTATTCTTGGGGGTCATGATGTGAACTCTACTACACTGTGCTCACATGGCAGACTACAATTTCTAATGCAAGATTGAAGTAAAGAATTCTGCCCTTCTAGTTGCTTTCAGTAAGATCTTAGTCACAGAAATGGAAAGTTAACCTATCTTTAAAACATGTTCTAGCTTATTTTGACAATGATAGAAGATTGATGCTGAACTGAGAGCATTTGGATTCACTATCATTTAGTTGAAAGGGACAGCTCTTATTTGTAGTGGAAACTTTGGTAACTTGTCTGGCAACAATATGTTGAGGTAGATTTTTTAAGAGACTGTTTAAATGGGCAAAAATAACTATCAGTAAAGAGAAATAATTAAGCAGAAGGTGTAGGAAAACTTCTTGCATTGATAGATTCAACCTCTGGAGGGTGAGATGTGGATATAAACAGCACAGGACAGCTGCAGGACAGCAGATGGGTTGTGAACACTGGTGTCTGGGTACAGTATTTCTGGAGCAGGATGAGAGGGGCAGTTCTTCTTTGCAGGAGGAAAGTGAGTATAGAGCCTCAGACAGCGGAGGTTCCCCCTACAGCTCCACTCTTAGCATGGTTTCCAGAACTTTTGATTTAAGAATTCAATAGTTTGTGTGAAAAATATACCTCATAAGTCCATTGGTGCTGAAGGCACCTGACATCTGTAACTAAGAACAGTGAACAACCCACATGAAGAGCAACAGGTTCTTATTTGTGGAATTATAATACTTTCCCAGCACACTGACTTCAGGAAGCCAACACAAGCAACCTTGTATGACATCATGACTCAAGTCAGACAAGCACAGGGGAGCCACTGGATCTCCTCACATGCACCTGTTGTGAAACAAAGATAGTTAGATTTTCCTTTATCACTTCAGCTCTCCACATGCAGTTAGTGATTCATATTTGGTAGAATCCCAGGGGTGACTTGAAGAGATTCTGGGATCTCTGTGCAACCTTTATCTATCATTTTTCTGTCTTCAACTTTGTGGACTTCCTAGCTCTATTCTTCAACTTCCTACTGGCAAATCACGGACATACTCTTTTTTTCTCTGTCTCTCTCTGTTTTTCTCTCTCTTTATCTCCATTCCCTCTCTCTCTCTTACAAACACACATACTACTGGAAAAAAGTGGAATTTTTCTCACTAAACATTTCTCATGTTAAACAAAGCAATATCCATTCAATTTGAAGCCACAACTCTCTATAATGTAATACCAGCGACTAAAACTTTGAGTATAGAATCACTGAGGAAGAAGAAGACAACCTAAAATACAGGCAGAAGATACAGACTCCAATAGGAATAGAATATTCTTAATAATCTGTGAACAAACCAAATAGGAAAAATAATGAAAGCTGCCACCATGATGCCAGATATATCTTGTCTAAAACATCTTCATTTTCCTAATTATTACTACCAGAAAAAAATAAGATAGGTTAGAATTATGTAACTCCTGATGTGGCATTCTGACAGTATTCTTTCTGTATTACTTTTCTCAAAAAATATGCAAACTAATCCAGGTACTACTGAAATCTAAGGATGAGAGGATAAGATCTGAGATCAGAGTTCAAAGAAACTTGGGAAGGAAAGACTATTAGACCCTGTCTCTGATTAACCAGCAAAAAAGTTTAAGTGGAGTTATGAAGAGGTAGAGCAACAGCCTAGAGCAAAAGAGCTAAGGGCAGCACCTAGTCCTTGACTTCCAATACTTCCATAAACGGATGAACACACACACACACACACACACACACACACACACACACACCAATCAAGCAATCTGAATTTAATCTATAGAAAAGGATAAAAAGAATTTTTAAAATGTAATTCATAATTAATTCTTCCTTTAAAAAATCCCGGTTTTTTAAAAGATAATATTAAAAATACTATTAGATGGAAAAGAAACACCACAATAAACAAAAATGCTGTTTAGTAATCATAAGGAAGCCATAGAATTAGTGTTTTATCATCAATGAAGAGGCTCTGAGCTGGGGCATTTGACTATGACAAGGGACACTCAGGAGGAGCTGCCAGTAGCCTGAATTGTGGGGAAAAGTCTTCTGTCTTTGGTATTTGGAGACTGGAAGCTGGGCCTGCCTCTATTTCCTGCTTTCTTTCTCAGCAAAAGCCATCATTTAAGGATTGTGTCCAGAGATATGTGTCCTTGGAAAAGAGGCCTTTAAGAAGTGTGCGAGGTCATGTGAGGTCAATGGAGCTGTAGCAAACCCCGTAGTACTAATACCGTTAGGAGATGCGACATTTGGTTGCTCTGTCTCTGTCTCTGTGTCTGTGAAAGGTATCAAGGCCTCAGGATTTTGCAAGAAGTTGAACAGTTAGAAAAACCAAGTAAGATGATAGCTCCTGACTTTGCAACCTTCAGAATTTTGGTTTATCTACCTAGCCTAAGATATTTATGTTCTTCATGGCAATGCAGGCAGCTCTCTCTGAACAGGATCAGCCTCCCTCAGGAGTTGACTTCTGGACATGGAGTCACAGCCTTGCTTCTCTTCTCTCTGCTCTGACCTTGGGGAGGAAGCAGGACTGAGGCTTCATCCTGAGGAAGCTTGCATTCAACGAGAACATTTCCTTGGAAAAGAAAGTGTGAGCCTGCTTTGTTTTCTGATCAGAATCAGAAAAAATGACTATATGCAATGTTTCATTGGTTTTGTTTGTAGATGCATATGCATTTTTTTCTCCTGCTCAGATACCAGTGAACACCTGATATGGACATGGTCTCAAGGCTCCTTCCTGTGTCCTAGCAAGAATATAAAGAGCATGCCAGACAGGAATCAGCAGAAACCAAGCCTGAATCCTGAACTCCTGATCACTCCCTGCCTGGTCATCAAGTCTACCAGAGTTAGGGTGGAGTCTGGACATAGTCACTCTAGACATTAGCAGCCCATTGCCTTTGAGGCACATGAACTTTCTCCCGTCACCACTAGAAGGGGAAATCTCACAGTAGCTGCTGCCCTGCAGGGGGCAGCTGGGAGCCTGGAAACTTCTTTAAGAACAGATATTGGAGTAGAGTGGAGGCTGAGGGATGAGAGTTCAGCTCTGAAATGACATCAAGACCCGGTCCCACATCCTTCTGTTTCTCATACAAGGACATCTCCAATGATTCTGCTCTGCATTTCTGAATGAGGAGTTCTAAGTTTTCTCACCCCATTTGCCTCTTACATTATGCTCACAAGCCAATTCTTCCTTACTTCTCACATAGCTATTCTTGAGTTGAGCTTCAGTTCTCCTTTCTCTAGATCTTGGACTCTAGCTTACTAGTGTCTCTACAGTACTCTAAGAATCTTCCTTTGTTAATTATGGTTATTGACAAACTTCCAAAGAAGTGCTATATAGATAGAGAATTACATATGGAAAAGTTGTAGCCTTTCAGGAATAGATTCCCAGATGAACAGAGAAACCCTAATTGCTGCCAGTCAGAGAGGAGGCTGACAGTGGTCTGTGCAGTTCTTTGTTCTGTGCCCACATAGATCCTACCAAGATATATACCCTGAGTGATGGGAAATCCAAGGGAAGTAAATTCATTGTAAATTCCTTACCCACAGCTTCTCTGCACATGGACCCTTGATATCCTGAGGTTCCCAGAGCATCTGGTTTTCTGTGTCTTAGATCCATTTAGATAACCTTTGATTCTCAACAATGCAAAACGAAATTCTCCATTAGCCCGAATACACCAGGAGTTTCTTGATGTTTGGAGGTCTTGACTGTGGAGAAGACCATGAGAATGGTCAGTCAGTGTTGGTTTTATGTCCCCAAGGCAAGTTACCGAAACATAAAGTCATATATTACATTAGACAGGAAAATATTATCTCAGAGTATCCAAATATTGTGAATATTGAACCATGGTATACATATAGGATTTCACATCCTGTGCAAGAGTCAGTCCCAATCCGCACACAGCATAGACCTGAGGGCCCCTGCTCAGCTCCTGGGGCTTCTGCTCCTCTGACTCCCAGGTAAGGAAAAAAAATGTTTGGCCAGTGTGGCCAGTACTGGTCAGTATAAGGGAACTTAAATAAGAGTAATGATGTTAACTTCTTTTATTGTGAAAATACTGTACAGAGGGCTTACAATCACATGGGCAAGATAATGAGTACATTTCTTATCAAGCATTATTGCCTCCTCCTTTGTTTCCTCTTTCCACTCCTTTCCACCAAAGTTGTAAAGTTCATTTTTCGACATAACCATTTGTACATCTCATTGTTACAATGGGTCCACCTGTATCCCTATTTAAATGATTTGTTTTTTCCCTTCCCCTCCACAAATTATACCAACATCAAATACAGTGAAATCAGGGGTTATACTGTGGGGGAGAGACATGCAAAGCAACAAAGAAATCATCTTATAAACATGTTAAGAAAAATTGCATGAAAGCAAAAGTATTTGAATACTTATCATGGGGTTCATTTCCCTAAAATCAACTTAGCTGACGTTTTCTGCTTGACTCAGACATATACTAGCAATTGCAAATAAAGGAAACCATGGGACCTATGTCTCTTTGGGCTTGGCTTACTTCACTTAATATCATGTTTTTCAGTCTTTCCATTTCCTAACAAATGGAGCAATGTCATTCTTTCTGATGGAAGCATAGAATTCCAATGTGTATATATTCCACATTTTCTTGATCTATTCATCTACTGAGGGGCATCTGGGTTGGTTCCATATTTTGGCTATGGTAAATAATGCTGCAATAAACATAGTTGTGTTGGTAGCTTTAC
>NW_012267464.1:134497-137142 GCF_000151885.1 Dipodomys ordii
AAACAGAAAATTAGAACAGAACCATCATAAGGGATGCCCAAGAATCTAATCATTAATAATACATCATATAAACAATATTTTACATCATATACAATGATATAGTGTATATTTAATTATCACATACTATATTTTACACATAAAGTATATGTACATATATATGATACATAAATTGTGTACATGTGTTCACTTGGCAACCTGAGTATTATAGGGATTCTGACTTAAAGAAGATCTGCTTTATCTTGAGGTTTCTCCACCATTCTTTTAATAAATTAATGACTTTAGTGTTTTTACTATAAGTGTCAAAGATTCCTAGATTTTTTTAGATTGAAACAGAGATTTATTGATGTAGGAATTCTTCTGTGAATCTTGGTGGGAGCAGTTGTGGAGCACAGAGGGCATAAACACAGGAAACATCTCACCCTCACCTCACCTTGCAGTGTTCAGATGACAGCACAGGATGGATGGACATCTAGTGGGATTGCTGTCCTTTGAATTCAGTGTTCTCCTGGCAATGACAGCTTGACTAATAAGTGAATCTGGAATTTAAGAAAAGAAATGAAGTAAATTTTTCCTTCCTTTGTCCCTCCTTTTCCCTACCTTCATCCACCTCCATCCCTCTCTCTCCATCCATCCAAGCTTTTCTTCTCTCTATCTCTCTCTCATTTACCTTCTCCTATTTCTCAGGTAATCTATCAGGTTGAAACTATTCCACAATAGAAGTCTATTTTAAAAATTAAATAATGATATCTATAGTTCAACATTCTAATTGATCTAAAGAAAAAAACTATATATTGTCTCTATAGTAGATGAAAAAATGTTTTTCAGCAGCTACTCATGATCTATCATCAGGCCAGAAATAATAAAAATAGCTATTTGTTAAAACAAACACTGTACTCATTAATATGGTATTTAACATTTTACCACTCAAGTTCTATTAAAGAAAAAAAAGTCATAATCAGTTCTGTATCCAAATTTATACTGAGGTTCTCCAAATGAATTAGAAAAATTATCATCAAAACCATAACCAAAAACAAATGGAAAATATACAAAAGGCATGAAGCAGATAAATGAAGTAGCAAAATGTCTTAATTTGCTGAATAACTGTATGTACAATTTTTTTCAAAATCTAAAGACAAAATATATTAAATAATAACATAATAGTGACTTTGTCCATATTTTGAATAGCTGTTCATAATTAAAAGACAAATAAATATAATGTATTTCAATAGCTATAGTTTAGAATCTTATTTTAGTATTTCAGTTTCCAGTCCTGCACCAGTAGGTGAAGCCTACAATCACATTTACTCAAAAAGTTCAGACCTTGATAACTGCTGCTCCAGGTAAGCATGGGCAGGATTCCTATCTTATGTTTCTAGGACAGATCCTGCAAGTGGACACATGAGGAAAATAGCTGGGGCAGCCCAGCCTCACACTTCTGCTCCTCTGGTGGTTTATGTTAGGGTTTGTATCACTGTGGGCAGGAGATTATAATCATGCATAAAGAAATAACTTGCAACATCTTCAGGCTGCAGACTGCTGATGGTAAGAGTGAACTCTGTCCCACGTCCACTGCCACTAAATCTAGAGGGGATTCCTGTTTGCAGCATAGATCAGGAGTTTAGGTGCTTTCCCTGGTTTCTGTTGGTACCAGCTTAACTCATTGCTAACACCCTGAGTGGCCTGACATTTGATGGTGACTCTGTCTCCAGGAGATGCAGACAGAGTGGATGGAGACTGGGTCATCTGGATGTCGCATCTGGTACCTGGCATTGGAAAAGTAATAAATACATACATGGAATCAACAAATCAATAAATAATACATAGAACCAAGAATGCTATAAGAAAGCTTCATTAATAGCCAAGTATCAGTGACTATAACACATGGAGGAAATCTTCATCATTGTATTTTCTTACTTGGAATCCAGAGCAGCAGGAGACCCAGGCGCTGAGTGAGGGCCCTCATGTCCACGCTGTGTTCTGACTGAGACTGATGCCTGCATCTGGGGTGAACAGCCTATTAAGAAGGTATCAGGGTGGTGACTGTGCTGTGGGCTCATGCTAATCAGTAGGGGTTTGGGTTTGTACAGCTGCAAATCTGACTCTCTTAGTAACTGGGCCTAGACAACATCCTCGCTGTCTGTATCTCCACAGAGAAAGAGATTGCATCTGTTATCAAGCCAGTACAGATGCACCTGTAGAAATAACTTGAAGGAAATTTGGATATAGATTTTTAATGTCACATTAGAAACAGTGATATTTCATCATTTGCAAAAAATGCAAGTACAGGGTTAGAAATATGTTTAATGAAGTCCAGCTTAGAGACATAAAGCACACATGATTTCTCTCATATGCAGAAGCAAGTTCAAATGTATTAATGCATACATAAACACATAGAGGGACATATGCAAGGGTAACAAATATATTAACCAATGTATGGCATTTAAATGGGAGAATTCCAATGCTGTAACTCCTTAGATAAACTAACACAGTTCAATAAAATGAATACTGGCACTTGAAAGATGTGGAGGGGAGGTCAAAGGGAGGAGTAGATGAATGTAGCAAGGAATGTAGGGAGAATGCAGTCATAAACTCCAATGCAGATCCTGTGAAACTAAGAAAGTTGAGGGGAGGTATTAATGAGAATA
>NW_012267464.1:138101-142433 GCF_000151885.1 Dipodomys ordii
TCATAGGGGAGCTCTATGTGGAGTCTTTTGAGGAACCTCCATACTACTTTCCAAAGTGGTTGAACAAGTTTACATTCCCACCAACATTGCAGTAGGGGGTTCCCTTCTGTCCACATCCCTTCCAGTGTCTGTTTATTAGAGTTCTTGATTCTAGCCATTCTAACTGGGGTGAGGTGGTATCTCAATGTTATTTTGACTTGCATTTCTTTTATGGCTAGGGAGGTTGAACATTTCTTCATGTGTCTATAGTCCTTCCTTCTTTCCTCTTCAGAGAAGTTACTCTTTAAGTCCTTAGGCCACTTATTTATTGGGATGATGTTAACTTTGCTTTTATGTTTCCAATGTCAGATGCAAGATGTGACATCTAGATGACCCAGTCTTCATTTTTCCTGTCTGCATCTCCAGGAAATTGTCTCAATCACTTGTAATGCCAGTAGGAGACATTGTATCAGTTTATCCTGGTATCAGCAGAAACCAGGGAAAGCTCCTATATTCCTGATCTAATATGCAATGAGTTTACAATTTGGGGTCCCTTTCAAGTTCTGTGGTAGTAGGTTTTGGACAGGGTTCACTTGGACCAACAGCAGCCTTCAGTCTGAAGATGTCACAAGTTATTACTATCAACATGGTACTGGTTTTTCTCCCAGTGTAATACATAACAAAACCCTATTGACCTGTCTAACTGGAAACAGCAAAATTTGTCCTTTTGTAAAACCCCAGGGGCTCATCTCCTTATTAGAGACAATATTCTTCACACATCAGCCCACCTGGGATGGTTGTCAGCAACATTTACCCATGCTTTCCAGCTGGGAGGAAAGAGAGTGAATCCAGCACATTGCCTTGAAGGCAGTCCATGTACCAGATGGTTTCCCCAATGATGACCCAGTCCATTTGGAGCAAATCTTTCCTCAGACTTGCCCAAGCTGGGACTACAAAAGTGATTGAGATAAGGAGGCACTTTTCAATTATCACCACCCTGTTAGCAGAGATACAGGAAATGGCTAGGAACCCAACTAATTTATCTATGTGAGTGAGACTCTACAGCTCTCCAATGAGTCCCCTAATGCTTTTCTGTAATGGCTCCTAGAGGCCCCTAGGCACTATATGGCTATAGATCCTGAGGCCCTGGAGAATTGAAGGGCCCTAAATATGGCCTTTGTTAACCAGTCAGCCCCAGATATTTGAAGAAAGCTTCAAAAGTTAGAAAGTTTTGAGGGAAAGGTGTTATCTGCATTGGTAGTGGTTTCTCAGTGGGTAGTTGATAACAGAGATACCCTGGAAGAAAAATAGTCTAAGAAGGAACTTTGAGTTTAGGTAGCAGCACCAGGATAGGGATCAAGAAACACTTGGCAAAAACAGTATAATTCATTTGCAAATGGCAGTAGGGAATGTCTAGGAGGAGATCAGTATGCTTACTGCAAGCAAAAGGACAATGTGATGTCACTGTGGAGATGATATCCCAAAGCGATAATGATGGTACAATGGCATGTCTGACCTCAATTGTCTTTAATTTAAATGATGATATGGTTACTCAAAGAGACTGTGATGCACCAAAGGCCATATGTTATTTCAAATGTGCTAAGAGGTCATAATAGGTTTAGGATGTCACAATGTGATTGTGATGTCACAATGGCAATGCTACCCACATAGGGTTGGTGTTGTCACAGTGGTGATGAGGTCTCTATTGGATAGTGATGTCACAACAAATTTGTAATATCGCCATCACATGTCCAATTTCAATTGCTACAAGCTCACAATGAAGATACCAGTTCAAGGAAGGAGCTAGAAGTCAGAAAGGCCATAAA
Source organism: Dipodomys ordii (assembly GCF_000151885.1). Taxonomy (NCBI): domain Eukaryota; kingdom Metazoa; phylum Chordata; class Mammalia; order Rodentia; family Heteromyidae; genus Dipodomys; species Dipodomys ordii. Next base: position 139,907 of record NW_012267464.1, read on the forward strand.
TTTTCTAAAATATTATGAGGATATTATAGGTTTGTGAAAACACAATGGGACAGTTATATTACATTGGCAATGTGATGTTACAGTATCATGTCATAATAATGTTTTGATGTCACAATTAGTTGGTGATGAGGTCATAATAGGTTTGTGATGTTGTGATGGGTTGATGATGTCATTTCATAATGCTATGATATCATTGTAGTTTGGTAAGTCACAATGAGCTGATGGTGTCATAATGACAATGTGATTTCACACTGGTGATGATGTCACAAGGGGTTTATGATGTTACAATGGCATGATTGATCTCAAGAGTTATTAGTTTACAATATTATCATACAAAGAGACTAGGTTTTTCCCCAAATCTATTATGAACTCATAACCTTTTAGAAAATTCCTGGTCTTTGGCACTTTTAGCTCCTACCTTGAACTTATATCCTAATTGTGAACTAGTTGCAATTGAAATTAGATATGCCATTGTGATATTACAAACTCATTAGTACATCACAAATCCATTGTGACCTCAAAAACAGTGTGAAATAACAAACCTATTAGGACCTCTTAGCAAATTTGAACCCATCCCCTGTTGTGAACTAATGACAATTGAGATCAGACATGTCATTGTAACATCACAAACCCTTTCTGACATCATCATGAGTGTGACATCACAGTGTCATTGTAACACTAACAGCTCATTGTGACATCACATAATAAAAACATAATAGCATTATGACATCACATTGTCACATTGATGTCATATACACATTTGAAAGACTATTCTGATTTCATTCTATTCAAATGTGGCATGTGTGTTGATATCAGAAACCTATTTTGACCTCATGAACATTGTGACATTGCAATCCCTTTTGACATCATGTTGCCATTGTACTAACCCTAACCCACTGTGACTTCACCAACCTGTTCTATTCTCATAAATGTTTGACATGCTGCCATTGTGATATCTTACTCCTATTTTGGGCTCACAGTCTGTTTTCGACCTATTTCAGGTAAGATATGTGATATCAGGAATCCACTGTGACATCATGATCATTTTTACATCTCACTGTCAGATATCATGACCATTGTGTCACATTGTGACATCACAAACCTGTTAGTACTTCATCACATGTGGCAACACATACTTTTTGAGGCATCATAATCCCTTTGTGAACTCATATAGTCATTGTGAATTTGTGACAATTGAGACCTGACATGGAATTTTGACTTCACTCACCCATTGTGACATCACAAACCTATTGTGACCTCATCACCAGTATGACATTGTGATATCAAAACATTATTATGACATGATAGTATGACATCACATTGCCATTGTGATATCGATCCCATTGTGTTTTCACAAACCTATTATGACCTCATAACATTTCAGAAAATTCATATCCTTTAGGAACTCAAGTTCTTTCTGTGAACTTGTATCCTCATTGGTAACTAGTAGCAGTGAAAATGGGACATGTCATTGTGATATTAGAAACTTGTTGTGACATCGCAAACCCCTTCTGACCTCATCACAGCTGTGACATCAAATCCATTGGGACATCACATTCCCATTGTGAAATTACAGTTACATTGTGACAACCAAAATATATTATGACCTCTGAGCTTTTTTGAAAAAAATGGCTTTTGTGACAGTCCCTTGGTGTAACCATATCCTCATTGTGAAATCAGACATGCCATTGTGTCATCACATTTTATCCTCCCATTTTGACATCACAAATATTTACTTCACTATGTTTAAAAGTAACAAGATTCATAATTGTTTGTTTGTGGCTGGACATGGTAACTCATGCCTGTAATCCCAACTAAACTGGAGACACAGATTTAAAGATCGAGATTTAAACCCATTCTGGAAGGCAGTGAGATCTATCTCAAAAGCACGTTGAGGCAGGTGGTGCATATTTCTGTAGCTATGCAGGACATGATTTTAGAAGGATTTTAACAGAAGGCCAAGCTGCATAAAATCACAAAATGTCCTCTGAAAAAGAAACTAAACTAAAATATTATGGTGGAGTGGCTTAAGTTGTAGACTCTAATAAGCAGGAAACCTTGAGTTCAAATTCCAATAGAACCAAAAACATTGTTTGAAATTCATTGTTTATCATTTACTACTATGCATATAATATCCTCAATACAAATCATGTTTTCAGTTCCATTGCCTGTAAATTCATTTTTTAAAAAAATTTGGTGCTAGTCCATGGTCTTGAGCTCAAGGCCTCCTGCTCATTCAGATTTTTCACTCAAAGTTGGTATATTTCCACTTGAGCCACACCTCCAGTTCTGGCTTTTAATAGGAGATAAGAGTTACAAGGATTTATCCAAAGATGGTTGAAAAATACTAAAGTGCTCTCTTCCCATGGCTGTCATGATAAATCTCCTTTTATCCTGCCCTTCACTATGTCTGTACTTGGCATTTGGGAGTGCATAGCCAGACTTAATATAGCTAGGACTCTGCACTTTGAGAGGGAGGGTGGTTAAAATCTGGTTTCAAAATGATCTGTGTCCAGCATGGAGCTGT
>NW_012267464.1:146845-162009 GCF_000151885.1 Dipodomys ordii
TTGTAAAGCTCATTTTGGACATGACAACTTGTACTTCTCATTGTTGCAACAGGTCCACCTGTAAAAGGCCTCTAGCTAGTGGTGCTGAAAAGGACAGACCATGTCAATCATGAGAGATTTTCTTCCATTTATTTTGAAGAGGCTCTGTGAGTGAAATTGTAATTAAGACATCAAACAGAGACTTACCTTTCAACTCAATTGTGGGTAGAGCAGACCCTGAATATCTTCTTACTAAGTATGACTCCTCACTCTGGTTCTAGTTCATTGTACAAAAGGCACCAGGACTTGCACCCTGAGTGGCTCTGTGGTCACATGCAGGAAATTGCACCATTTTCCACTCTTCCTCAGTGGTTCCCATTCACCTGCTGCTTCTGCACAAAAACAAGATGAGATCTGTTAGATGTGGAGATCTGTTAGCTCCCAGAAGCCCAGGGAAATTAAGCACCCAGGGCTGTCAGAACTGTTCCTGACATGGGCATGAATGACCTAGTCCAGCACTTCATACAGGCTATACAGGCACTCCTAATTCTCAATGTTCCAAACCCAATAAAAAAAATTTCACCCACCACAATATATTATCTTAGAATAGTCATCATCTCAAAATAAAAATATACTTTATAAATTAATTTTTAATTTATCCTATAACAAATATGTAGATGAAAAGATCTGAATATTGGATAGAAACACTGGATAAAAATGATTCTTTAAAGCGCAATATCTATCACTGAACAGTACTAGTAATTATTTAACCTCTATACAAAAATTTTGACGACGAAACAATAATAAAAATTTCTTCAATTATACTTCTATTTCTTTGTTCTCATCTTTGGAGTAACTATATAATCTGGTCTCAAACTTACAGTTTAATTAATTAAAGATATAAAATCTAGGTCTGGGTAGGTCTGGGAAGGTGGCTCAAGGGTAGAGCGTTTTTCTTGCATGCATGAGGCCCTGGGTTTGATTCCTCAGCACAACATAAGCAAAAAGAAAAAAGCTGGAAGTGGCACTGTGGCTCAAGTGGTAGAGCACTAGCCTTGAGCTGAACAGCTGACGGACAGCACCCAGGCCCAGAGTTCAGGCCCCATGACTGGACCCCCTCCAAAAAAAGATATAAAATCTCACTTACATTAGAATGTTTTAAGTGAAGACTCATGAAAGGTCTGTGAAGATTGTGGATGAAAATTATAGAATTGAAAACCCAGAAATGAACACATAGACATATAGCCACTTAATCTTTGATAAGGTAGCTAAAAAAAAAATAGAATGGAAGAAACACAGCCTCTCCAGTTAATGGTGCTGGCAAAATTGGTTAATCACCTGTAGAAAACTAAAGTTAGATCTTTATATATCCCACTGCACCAGAATGAACTCCAAACAGTTCAAAAACCTCCGAGTCAAACCAGACATCCTGAAAACATTACAGGAAGGAATAAGAGAAACCCTATGTCTCTTTGGCACAGGCTGAAATTTTCTTAATAGGGACCCCAAAACAACAAATCAAAGAAAAGTTTGACAAATGGGATTGCATGAAGCTTCAGAGCTTCAGAGCTTGCAAGATCAATAAGAAGCTCACACATTGCGAGAAGATCTTCACTGGCCATGCAATGGATAAGAGTCTCATATCTAAAATATACTTGTCCAGGTTTCTGAAAATACCAAGATAGAAGGCTAGCTCCATCACCATATATGAGGCTCTGACTTAACCTGCAGGAGAGGGAGACCGTCTCTCCCAAGGTGACAGCCAGGGAGAGTGGAATCTGACTCATTACAATATCGTCACTGGACTCTGAAATTAAAATAAATGAAAAGTACAAGGTTATATGTGGTATGTAATTTTTCTGTGGTTATATATCAATTCCCAATCTTTTTCATGGTTTTTCTTCTATCCTGAAACCATTCCATATTTCAAAACATATACAAATATTAAAAAGCATAAATGAGGTTCTAGATCTCATGTATACTATCCACTGTACAGTTGTCATAGTTGTCACCAAAGCTCAGGACCTGTTTCCATCTAGAAGTTCATCACTCTCATATAATTAACTTCACCTGCCTCATTCTAGAGGACAAGTTCTGTACATCTAACCCATGAACAGAATACAAACAAGAAGCAGTGGCCCTGAGGGCTCACCCCCAGCCCCCTTTTCCATCCTTATCTCCCTCTGCCCTTACCAGTGACACAGAGCATTAGAAGGCCCCAAACCCATGAACAGAGCCTCATTTTAGCTGGGAATCCAGTAGATTTGATCAGTGAGGTCAAGGTAAAGATGAGCCTTTATGTCAAACTAGGTCTGGAAAGTCTTCCTTGGGGAGCACTATTCAAATCAGCATTTGGGTGCAGCAGTGTGAGAAGAACAAAGTGGAGGGCAAGGGCATCTCTCTGGTGAAGAAAGTGACTTAAATTTCTTCTGTGTTTGGAGAAAGACCCACAACTACCAGCCTGACTCCAGCAGTGTGTAGAAGGACCCCTCTCCCTTGATGCCTGGATCTGCAGGGAGGATGTGTTATACTTGACCCTGTCAACTTAAAACGCTAGAGGCCCAATTCAATTGAAATGTGTGTCCAGGAGAGTGTTGGTGAAGGGTCAATTTGATTGGCCCTCTTCTAGTTATTCTAGACACAGATAGTGTACACAGACTTCAATTGCCATCATTTCTCAAGAATTCTACCCAGGGCTGGGAAGGTGGCTCAATGGTAGAGTGCTTACCTTGCATGCATGAGGCCCTGGGTTCGATTCCCCAGTACCACATAAGCAGAAAAAAAGCCTGAAGTTGCGCTGTGGCTCAAATGGTAGAGTGCTAGCCTTGAGCTGAAGAGCTGAGGGACAGCGCACAGGCACAGAGTTCAGGCCCCATGACCAGAAAAAAAAAAAAAAAAGAGTTCTACCAAATACCACTGTGGTTTGAACTAGGTAAGAAAATCAAATATCTACTTCAGTTAATCTGACGTCACTGAAACAAAGTTAACTTTTGATTAGCAAGTTTTCAACAACTATTAGAGATGTTCTTCATAAGGCAGACACTGGTCGCTCATGTCTGTAATCCTAGCTACTCTGGAGGCTGTAGTCTGAGGACAAGATTAAAAGACAGTCCAGGCAGAAAATTCACCTTGTGACTCTTATCTCCAATTAATCATTCTGAAATTGGATTTGGTGCTGTGGCTGAAAGTGGTAGAGTGTTAGCCTTGGTCAAAAGAGCTCAGGATCAGCACCCAGGTCCTGAGTTCAATCCCTACAAGTGATAAAAAAAAATGAGGTTCTTCATATAGGGCCTAATAAATTAAGTTCCTTATGATCACTTGTTTCAAAACAAAATAACCCAGAGGATAAAATCCTCCTTACAGAGGGTAAAGTAATAACATTTCTAAACGAAAGGGAAAATGGCAGAAAAAACTAAATTTTCCATAGTCATTTTCACAATTAGTAAATATGGGATTGCACTTCTTCAGCATAACTCTTCACCAGACTAACAACAGCATTCTTAATATTTTTCTCTCTTCTATAAGACAGAATGAACAGGAACGCCTGTTGTATGCAGTTAGTTAGTGAGACTATTGCAACATCTATTTTTTAATCTTTCTACAGAGTCTGCTCCTGGAAAAGTTATTAACTCTGTATTAGACCCTTCTTGTCCTGCCTGCATTCCTTGTGGGCAGACATAGCCAGAACTCCACACCTCATAGCAGGACCCAGCAAGAGCTGTGTTCATGTCTCAGTATAACAAACACTCAAGATTAAGTCTTCTCTTCAGCTTTTATCAGGATCTACTAAGAAACTAAATGCTGGTTTAGAGTTGTGCAGAGGAATTCATATTCCACTTACACCATCCAGAGTCTGAAGAGCATACATTTCTGTTGCTATTGGCCACTGTTTCTGTTGATATTGGCCACATTTTCCTATGGGTTACACAAAAAGTTTCTTCTATTAAAATTATTCTATAGCAATTTTTATTGTCACTAAGTGATTACATACATTTCACAAATTTCACAGGATTGTGATATTTATAGTGACAAAGTAAGTGATACTTATAGTCACAAACACATTCTAACTTCGTGGGGTAAATTATCTTTATCATGGTTCATAAAGTTTGTTAATTCTGTGAGCTCTGACAGTACAGTTATTTCTTCCACATGAGGTGATATATACATTTCTTCCTTTCGCTTAGTGTCAGCTGTTCCCTCTTTCCTGCTCATTCCCTCCCTCCCATTGCTTCCATTGCGTTGCTTAGTTTGTTTTGATCAATGTCCAATGAAGCTGATAGATCCCACTATTGTATGTTTTCCCTTGTTTCCCTCTGTTTCTGTGTCCTCCTCCTAGTTTCCCTCTGATGTGCATATATATATATATATATATATATATATATACGATATATGTGGTATATATTATTTTTTAAATAAGTTTTTTATTGTGAAAATACCGTACAGAGGGGTTACAATTAAATGAGCAAGGTTTTGAGTACATTTATCAAGCATTGTTGCCTCCTCCATTTTTTCCCCTTCCCATCCCTTCCCATCTCCCCCTCTTTTCCTCATTCCTCCTACTCCCCATACCCCCCTAGCACCAAAGTTGTACAGTTCATTTTTCAACATAATGTCTTCTACATTTCATTGTTGCAATGGGTCCAACTGTATCCATATATAAACAATTTGTTTTTTCCTTTCCCCTCCCCAAATTATACCAACATCAAATACAGTGAAAACACAGGTTATATCGTGGGGGAGGGACATGCCAAGCAACAAAGAAATCATCTTATAAATATGTTATTTGTAAATTATTTCTCTTATTCCTTTGCTGCTTGCTTATGCAAAGAGAATGAGCAAACTCTTTGAGATACCAAAACTGGAAGAAAGTTCCAAACTGAAATTAAGTGTCAATCACATGGAAGGGGAGATGACTAACACAGGTAATTTCCCAATAGATTGTAACTTCAATCCTGTATATGAGTTATAAATGATATAGCTCAAAAGAAATACTGAAATTGAAATCTTATCCTTTGATTCCCCACCCCCACCAAGGATGTGAAACCATAAGAAGACACATATATGGCTAAATTTTTGTGAATTTCTATACTTTGTGTATGAGTGTGTGTGGACTTGTGTGTGTGTCTTTGGACTTCAACTCAGGGTCTGGTCCATGGTCCTGAGCTTTTGTACTCAACGTCAGCACTCTTCAACTTGAGCCACATCTCCATTTTTGTCCTTTTGTTGGTTAACTAGAGGAAAGAGGCGCTTGCACTTTCCTTTCCTGGGCTGGCTTTGGAATGGGATCAACAGATTTCAGCCTTCTGTATAGGTAGGTTTTCAGACATGAGCCACCTGCACTGCCCTCTTGTAGATACATAAGCCTTGTAGAATATGGGGATTTCAATTATACCTCTCAAAACAGGACAAAGTATAGCTTCAGGAAGCACAGTCCCTTGCCAAACAACCAGGCATAGAAGGGATTCATTTTCAGGATTGGAACATTGTGAAGTTGCTGATCAGTCCTGCTGGCCATTTGCCCTCAACTGCACACCAGGTGTTGATCTGCTCTTCTCAGGTGTGGTGCACTTGTAGAGGCTCAGTAGTGGCCATTGTTCTTGTCAAGTGGGATGCAGAGAAGCACCCAAAAATATAAAAAGATAGAAGTTAAAATGTTGCCATGGATTGGAGAAAAGTGCTTGATAAACATCTCTCAAGTGACTAGGGATAGAGAAAAATTCCCTCAGCACAATAAAAGTTATAGGTGACAAAACTATTGTCACCATCATACTAAATGGGGAAAACTAAAATTATGAAATTATTTCCTCAAAAATAAGAATATATCAGCATAACCAAGGAGATGAAGCATCCCTACAATGAAAACTATAATAATAAAATAAATAAATGAAGTGCACAAATACATACATACATACTTATTTTTTATTTTACCTACATAGTCTTCTCTTTGCTATGTGAATCCAAAGTAATTGCACAACCCTGACTCCCCAGAGTGTGTAGATATGTCATTTAAAAGTCAGGAGAGGCATTAAAAGTCTGTGCTGAGGGCCATGTAGAGAAAAGAATGTTAGGATAAAATGATCTTCTCAGTCCCGTAGAGAAGAAAAAATACATGTAATTCTACAAACAATACCAGTAATGCATCCCATTTAGTTGATGTTTTTCTGATTCTGATCCAAAAACTAAGCAGGCTTACACCTTCAACTGCTAGGAAACATTCTTGAATTCAAGCTCACTGAGAATGGAGCCTGAGTCCTGCTTCCTCACCATGGTTGCAGCAACAGGAAGAAGAGAAGCAAGTCTGCAACTATATGTCCAAACTACATGTCAATTCCTAAGGCTGATCCTGCTCAGGAAGAGCTGGTTTGGTGACTTAGTTTCCCTGCACTGCCATGGAGAACACAGATATCTTGGGATGGTAGATAAATTTATGGAATAGTTTTAAAATCAAAGTTCTGGAAGCCGGGAAGTCTAGAGTGTCATCTGTTTTAGGCTCTCTTACTGACTGTTCACTTTCTTGTAATGTCCTCACAAGGACTTTGATGCCTGTGACAGAGACAGAGACAGAGCCATCCAGTGCCACATCTCCTCAAGACACTAGCACTACAGGACTTCCTACAGTCTCAGGGACCTCACATCACCTCACTCACTGTTACAGACTTCTCCAAGGACACATATCTCAGGGGGACATGAATCAATCCTTAAAAGGTGGCCTTTGCTAATAAATGAGGCAGGAAATGGAGGCAAAGCCAAGCTTCCTTCCAGTCTCTAAATTCCAAAAACACAAGTCATTCCCCCACAATTCTGCCTGCTGACAGCTCCTTCTGAGAGTCCCTGTACCTAGTCAAATATCCAAGCCTAGAGACTCTTTGTTGATGGTAAAACACTCACTCTTGGTATCCCTAGATTACTAAACTAGCTATCTCTTTTTATATATCTTGTGTGGTTTCGCTACCATATAGTAGTATTATTCTAACATTACATTTTTTAAAACCAGGATTCTTTTTTATTTTTTATTAATTAATTTTTAATTTGACTTTATTGTAAAGATGCTGTATAAAGGGGTTACTTACATTTACATAAATAAAGTAATGAGTACATTTGTTGTCAAGCATTCTTACTACTTCCTTTGTCGTTCTCCACTATCCCTTCCCTCCCCTACCTCCCTCACACCTCCCCCCCAAAGTTGTAAAGTTCATTTCCAATATAGAGTCTTGTGGGTATCATCGTTGCAATGGGTCATCCTGTGTCCTTGTTTCAGCATTTTGTTATTCCCTTTCTCTTCCCCAAATTAGAAAAATATATATACAAGTTTCTATGCAAGATTCAAGGTACCAAAATCATCACAGTGAAAATAAGAGATATACCATAGGGGGAAGAACATACCAAAAAAAATCATATAGTACATTAAAAACAACAACAAAGAAAGGCCTCTTGTATTCATATCTTAGGATTCAGGTTTCCCTCATTTGCAATAATTGGTATACAGCTAGGATTGTTTTATCAGAAGAGCAGAAAAGCTCAAAAAAAAAAGTCCAGGCTTGTGACTCTTTGACCCTTATCTCCAATTAGTCATTCAGAAATTGGAAGTGGTTCTATGGATGAAAGTGGTAAAGTGTTAGCCTTGGGCAAAAGAGCTCAGGATCAGCACCCAGGTCCTGAGTTCAATCCCTACAAGTGATAAAAAAAAATAAGATTCTTCATAGAGGGCCTAATAAATTAAATACCTAATGATTACTTTTGTCAATACAAAATAACGCAGAGCATAAAATCCTCCTTACAGAGGGTAAACTAATAACATTTCTAAATGAAAGAGAAAAGTGGCAGAGAAAACTAAATTTTACATAGTCATTTTCACAATCAGTAAATATGGGATTGCACTTCTTCAGCATGACTCCTCACCAGACTAATAACAGCATTCTTAATATTTTTCTCTCTTCTATAAGACAGAATGAACAAGAACGCCAGTGCATGCAGTTAGTTAGTGAGACTATTGCAACATCTATTTTTTAATCTTTCTACAGAGTCTGCTCCTGGAAAAGTTATTAACTCTGTATTAGACCCTCCTTGTCCTACCTGCATTCATGTGTACAGCCACAGCCAGGACTCCACACCTCATAGCAGGACCCAGCAAGAGCTGTTTTCATGTCTCAGTATTGCAAAGACTCAAGCTTAAGTCTTCCCTTAAGCTTCATCAGGATCTACTAAGTAACTGAATGCTGGTTCAGAGTTGTGCAGAGGAATTCATATTCCACTTAGCCTGAAGAACAGTGATAGACAAATTAGGGGAATTTAAATGTAAAAGAGAAACTGGTAAGTATGGTCCTTCCCTAAGATGATGATAGTGCTGAGGGAAATAGGGGGAGTCTACTTTGGATGTCTGAGTGGTCTGTGCATTTTCTGAGAGAAAATCCAATAAATACTCAAGTCTCAGTGGAAGCCTTTGCTCATTGTGAGGCTTGTTTGCCATCTAATGGTAGGTTTTTGGAAGGGAAGAACATATTCTTCTTACCTCTAAGAGGCAGGTGACCAAAGGCCTCCATTAGAGGAGGACTGGAGGAAACAGACATGGAACATAGCATTATGCAGAGTCAAACTTCAATTTGTAGCTTTGTTTAAAAAAAATGGGCCTGTGCCAAGGAGACCCTTGTTTTCACTGTGTTTGATGTTGGTATAATTTGGGGAGGTGAAGGGAAAAAACAAATTGTTTAAATAGGGATATAGGTGAACCCATTTCATCAATGAGATGTACAAGACTTTATGTGAAAAATGAATTTTATACCTATGGTGTGTGTGTCGGGGGGGGGAGGAGATTGGAGGGCAGGGATGGTAAGAAGAAACAAAGGAGGAGGCAAAAATGCTTGCTAAGAAAAGTACTCATTACCTTGCTCATGTAATTGTAACCCTTATGTATGATATTTTCACAATTAAAATAATAATAATGGGACTTGCAGAATCATGAGTTGATTAAGCAACAAGGTTTTAACATCTGAGTCATATAAATAATTTGCTTTATATTTAACAACCATATTCTATTTATTTGGTGATGTTCGGTAACATTCCTAGCTACTACTGCTTCTTGAGTCATTCTGCATGGGATTTGACTCTGTAATTCTCTCCAAACTATAGAAATGGCATGATGCTGGTAGATGTTTTTGTCTTTGTCTTTCACATTTGGGAATAAGTGATAAATTGACTTCTGCAGTAACATTGTAAATTCTGGTTATAGAAGTCCCTGGAAGTTGAAGTATTCCAAGATCTCACTTGGACAAGCTCTCTGGTATGACATCCTCTGTCAAGTCCTCCAAACTCAGACTACTGCTTCAGTTCAGAGAATGTGCTATGCTGCTCTCCAGACAAGCTTTGAAATAGGACACCTGGGCCAAGCCTGACAGAGATGTTTTTGTTAAGGACTGTATCACTGGGGGAGGAGTATATCTACTTTGCAGGCAGTAATAAATCCCATTATCCTCAGCCTCCACATTGCTGATTTGCAGTGTGAAATCTGTGCCTGACCCACTGGCAATGAATCTGTCCAGGACTCCAGATGGTCGTTTGGAAGCCAAATAAATCAATCTCTGTGGAGACTGGCCAGGCTTCTGCAAGTACCAAGATAGATGGCTAGCTCCATCACTATGTATGAGGCTCTGACTAGACCTGCAGGAGAGGGAGACCGTCTCTCCAAGGGTGACAGGCAGGAAGAGTGGAGTCTGAGTTATTATAATATCGCCACTGGATCCTGAATTTAAAATACATGAAAAGTAAAAAGTTATATGTGTTATACATTTTTTTCTGTGGTAATATATTAATTCCCAATCTTTTTCATAGCTTTTCTATGCTAAAACTATTCAATATTTCAAAACATATACAAACATTAAAAAGCATAAATGAGGTTCTAGATCTCATGTATACTACCCACTGCACAGATGTCATAGTTGTCACCAAAGCTCAGGACCTGGTTCCATCTAGAATGTTCATCACTCTCATATAATTAACTTCACCTGCCCCATTCTAGAGGACAAGTTCTGTGCATCTAACCCAAGAACAGAATACAAACAAGAAGCAGTGGCCCTGAGGGCTCACCCTCAACCCCCTTTTCCATCCTCCTCTCCCCTGCCCTTACCAGAGATCCAGAGCATTAGGAGACCCAGAACCCATAAACAGAGCCTCATTTTAGCTGGGAATCCAGGAGATTTGATCAGTGAAGACAAGGTCAAGATGAGCCTTTATGTCAGATTAGGGCTGGAAAGTCCTCCTTGGGGAGCATTATGCAAATCAGCAGGTGGGTGCAGCAGTGTGAGAAGAACAAAGTGGAGGACAAGGGCATCTCTCTGGTGAAGAAAGTGACTTAAATTACTTCTGTGTTTGGAGAAAAGACCCACAAATACCAGGCTGAATCCAGCAGTGTGTAGAAGGACCCCTCTCCCCTGATGCCTAGATCTGCAGGGAGGATGTATGTACTTGACCCTGTCAACTTATAACACTTGAAAGACTAAATTCATTTAAAATGTGTGTCCAGGAATGTCTTGGTAAAGGGTCAATTTGATTGACCCTCTTCTGGTTATTCTAGAGAGAGATACTGCACAGACTTCATGTGCCATTGTTTCTCAAGGCTTCTATTAAATACCACTGTGGTTTGAACTATGTAAGGAAATCAAATTCCTACTTGAGTTAATCTAATATCACTGAAACAAAGTTAACTTTTGATTAGCAAGTTATCAACAACTGTTAGAGATTTTCTTCCTAAGCCAGACAATGGTGGCTCATGTTTGTAATCCTAGCTATTCTGGAGGCTGAGTTCTTAGGACATGGCTCAAAGCCAGTCCAGGCTGAATGTTCCCCTTGTGACACTTATCTCCAATTAATCATTCAGAAATTGGAAGTGGTGTTGTGGCTGAAAGTGGTAGAGTGTAAACCTTGGACAAAAGAGCTCAGGATCAGCGCCCAGGTCCTGAGTTCAATCCCTACAAGTGATAAAAAAAAATGAGGTTCTTCATAGAGGGCTTAATAAATTAATTTCCTTATGATCACTTGTGTCAAAACAAAATAACCCAGAGGAGAAAATTCTCCTTAATTAATAATATTTCTAAATGAAAGAGAAAAATGGCTGAGAAAACTAAATTTTACACAGTCATTTTCACAATCAATAAATATAGGATTAAACTCCTTCAACATAACTCTTCCCCAGACTAACAACAGCATTCTTAATATTTCTCTCTCTCTTCTATAAGACAGTATGAACAAGAACACCAGTTACATTCAGTTAGGTAGTCAGACTATTACAACATCTATTTTTAATCTTTCTACAGAGTCTGCTCCTGGAAAAGTTATTAACTCTGTATTAGACCCTCCTTGTCCTACCTGCATTCCATGTGGGCAGCCGCAGCCAGGACTCCACACCTCATAGCAGGACCCAGAAAGAGCTGTGTTCATGTCTCAGTATAACAAACACTCAAGATTAAGTCTTCTCTTAAGCTTCATCACGATCTACTAAGTAACTGAACACTGGTTCAGAGTTGTACAGAGGGAGTCATATTCCACTTACACCATCCAGAGCCTGAAGAACATACATATCTGTTGCTATTGCCCACTGTTTGTGACATTTTCTTATGGGTTACACAAAAGGTTTCTTCTATTAAAATTTATTATAGGAATTTTTATTGTGATTAAGTGATTACATAAATTTCACAAATTTCACAGGATTGTTATTGTCACGAAGTGATACTTATAGTCACAAACCCATTCTAACTTTCGTGGGGCAAATTATCTTTATTGTGGCTTATAAAGTGTGTTAATTCTATGGGCTTTGACAATACAGTTATTTCTTCCACATGGGGTGATATATACATTTCTTTCCTTTTGCTTAGTGTCAGCTGTTCCCTCTTTCCTGCTCATTCCCTCCCTAGCTGCCATTGAGTTGCTTAGTTTGTTATGATCAATGTCCTGTGCAGCTGATAGGTCCCACTGTTGTATGTTGTCCCCTGTTTGCCTCTGTCTCTCTGTCCTCCTCCTGGTTTCCCTCTGATGTGCACATATATACCATATATGTGGTATATATTATTTTTTAAATAAGTTTATTGGGAAAATACCATACATTTCTTATCAAGCATTGTTGCCTCCTCCTTTGTTTTCCCTTCCCATTCCTTCCCATCTCTGCCCCCCCCTTCCCCGTCCTCCCTACCCCCAAAACCCCCAGAACCAAAGTTGTAAACTTCATTTTTTGACATAATGTTTTGTACATCTCATTATTGCAATGTGTCCACCTATACCCCTATTTAAACAATTTCTTTTTTTCCTCTCTTTTTTTTATTGTGAAAATACTGTACAGAGGGATTATAATTACATGGGCAAGATAATGAGTACATTTCTTATCGAGCATTGTAGCCTCCTCCTTTGTTTCCCCTTCCCATCTCTTCCCATCCCTTCTCATCCTCCCCTCTCCCGTCGCACCACACCATCCTCCTCCCCCCCGCCACCCCCCAAAGTTTGAAAGTTTGTTTTCTACATAACAACTTGTACATCTCATTGCTGAAATGGGTCCACTTGTATCCTTATTTAAATGATTTGTTTTTTTCCCTTTCCCTCCCCAAATTATACCAACATCAAATACATTGATACCACGGGTTATACCGTGGGAGAGGGACATACAAAGCATCAAAGAAATCATCTTATAAATATGTTATTGGTAAATTATTTCTTTTATTCCTTTGGTGCTTGCTTATGCAAAAAGAATGATCAAACTCTTTGAAATACCATTAGTGGAAGAAAGTTCCAAACTGAAATTAAATGCCAGTTACATGGAAGGAGAGATGACTTACACAGGTAAATTCCCAATTGGTTGTAACTTAAACCATGTATATGAGTTACAAATGATACAGCTCAAAAGAAATACTGAAATCTTATGCTTTGATTCCCCCCCCCAACTAAGCATGTGCAACCATAAGAAGACTCATATATGCCTAAATTTTTGTGCATTTTTACACTTTGTGTGTGTGTGTGTGTGTGTGTGTGAGTCTTTGGACTTTGACTCAGGGTCTGATCTATGGCCCTGAGCTTTAGTACTCAAGGTCAGCACTCTTCCACCTGAGCCACATCTCCATTTCTGCCCTTTGGTTGGTTAACTGGAGGAAAGAGTCTCTTGCACTTTCCTTTTCTGGGCTGCCTTTGAACTGTGATCAGCAGATCTCAGCCTTCTGTGTAAGTAGATTTTCAGGCATGAGCCTCCTGCACTGGCCACTTATAAATACATAAGCCTTGCACAACACCGGGATTTGAATTAATATCTCTCAAAACAGGACAAAGTATAGCTTCAGGAACCACAGTCCCATGACACACAACTGGGCATGGAAGGGTTTCATTCTCAGGATTGGATCATTGTGATGTTGCTGATCAGTCTTGCTGGCCATTTGCCCTCAACTGCATACCAGGTGATGGTCTGCTCTTCTCAGGTATGTGCAGTTGTAGAGGCTCAGTAGTGGTCATTGTTCTTGGCAAGTTGGATACAGAGAAGCACCAGAAAATATAAAAAGATAGTTTAAATATTGCCATGGTTTAGAGAAAAGCAATTGTTAAAAATCTCTCAAGTGACTATGGATAGAAAAAAATTACCTCAGCCCAATAAAAGATATGTGGCAAAACTATTGTCAACATCATACTAAATGGGGAAAACTGATATTATAAAATTATTTCCTCAAAAAAAAGAATATATAAGTGTAACCAAGGAGATGAAGCATCCCTACAATGAAATTAACAAATGTATACGTACATATAGTTCTTTATTTTACCTACATAGACTTCTCTTTGCTTTGTGAATCCAAAGTAATGGCACAACCCTGACTCTCCAGAGTGTGTAGATATGTCATCTACAAGTCAGGAGAGGCATTATAAAGTCTGTGCTGAGGGCCATGTAGAAAAAAAGAATGTTAGGATAAATAGGTTCTTCTCAGTGCCTTTCAGAAGAAAAAAATACATGTACATCTACAAACAATATCAGTAATGCATCCCATTTAGTTGATGTTTTTCTGATTCTGATCCAAAAACTAAGCAGGCTTAAACCTTCAACTGCTAGGAAACTTTCTTGAATTCAAGCTCACTGAGAATGGAACCTGAGTCCTGCTTCCTCACCATGGTTGCAGCAGCAGGAAGAAGAGAAGCAAGTCTGCAACTACATGTCCAAACTACATGTCAATTCCTAAGACTGATCCTGCTCAGGGAGAGCTGGTTTGGTGACTTAGTTTCCCTGCACTGCCATGGAGCACACAGATATCTTGCGCTGGTAGACAAATTTATGGAATAGTTTTAAAATCAAAGTTCTGGAAGCCAGGAAGTCTAGAGTGTCATCTGTTTTAGACTCTCTTACTGACTGTTCACTTTCTTGTAATGTCCTCACAAGGACTTTGATGTCTGTGACAGGGACAGAGACAGAGCCATCCAGTGCCATATCTCCTCAAGACACTAGCACTACAGGACTTGCTACAGTCTCAGGGACCTCACATCACTTCACTCACTGTTTCAGACTTCTCCAAGGACACATATCTCAGGGGACATGAATCAATCCTTGAAAGGTGGCCTTTGCTGATAAATAAGGCAGGAAATAGAGGCAAAGCCAAGCTTCCAGTCTCTAAATTCCAAAAAACAGAAGACTTTACCCCACAATTCAGCCTGCTCACAGCTCTTTCTGAGTGTCCCTGGTACTAGTCAAATACCCAAGCCTGGAGACTCTTTGTTGATGATAAAACACTAACTCTATGGTTTCCATAGTTTACTAAGCTAGATAGGTCTTTTCATATATATTATGGGATTTTGCTACCATCTAGTGGTATTATTCTAACATTACATGTTTTAAAAACAGGATTCTATTTTTTTTTGTTAATTAAGTTTTTATTTTACTTCATTGCAAAGATGCTGTTCAAAGGGTTACACTTACATGAGTAAGGTAATGTGTCGCTACGGCCTCAACCACCAAGGAAGACGCGACACCGAACTCCTCTCTGCAGTTTATTCAGGACCTTTGAGCAATCTTCTGACCCCAACCCCGGGGAGAATTCCCCACAGCCTTAAGTACCCGCTGGGTAGCCAACCCTGATACACCACGTGGGAACCACCAATAGGTTCAGGTGCGCGGAAGCAAGCCAGATTCTTTGCCTTAGCCATATAAGGAGTTGTTTACCACAGAGAGCACTCGCCAT
>NW_012267464.1:164646-174128 GCF_000151885.1 Dipodomys ordii
GCGGAAGCAAGCCAGATTCTTTGCCTTAGCCATATAAGGAGTTGTTTACCACAGAGAGCACTCGCCATTGGGAAGGTGGAGGGCGGAAGCCGGCGCCTTCTTCCAGGTATGGTTGCACGCAGCTCTCTACAGTAATGAGTACATTTCTTGTCAAGCATTGTTACCCCCTCCTTTGTTGTTCTCCCACTATTCCTGATTTTCCCTACCTGGTTCCCCTCCCCCTCAAAGTACTATAGTTCATTTCCAATATAGAATCTTGTGGGTATCATCTTTGCAATGGGTCATCCTGTGTCCTTGTTTCAGCATTTTGTTATTCCCTTTCCCCTCCCCAAATTAGAAAAATGTATATACAAGATTCTATACAAGGGCTGGGAAAGTGGCTCAATGATAGAGTGCTTGCCTTACATGAATGAAGCCCTGGGTTCGATTCCTCAGCACCACATAAACAAAAACAAAAAAGCGGGAATTGGAGCTGTGGCTCAAGTGGTAGAGCGCTAGCCTTGAGCTGAAAAGCTGAGGGACAGCACCCAGGCCCAGAGTTCAGGCCCCATGACCGACCCCCCCCCAAAAAAAAGGGAAAAAAAGAAAGTTCCCATACAATAATTTTGACCAATTTTTACCGTTCTGCTAATTTGAACAGGACAGAATTATTTTAGGGTCACAAGCAGGGAATTCCCCTGTGACCTGTCTCCTCTACAGGCATGGAACCCCTATTTGCAATCTGTTGATCATACTGGAAGCAAATTTTTGCTTGTTAGGACTATCAAATTTTTGGCCGATGTACTGAGGATGTTTTTCCAGAAAACATAAATTCACACGTAGAAATTAGATAGTCACAGCTATTACTAATTGGCATTAGTAATAATATTTTTATTCTTGATGTGAAATATCTCTATATAAAACAGAATGAAAAACACAGTTTGTAACAGAAGAGACATGAGTATATCACCTAGAATCTGGATATGGTTAGTAAACTTTTCATAAACATAAATAATAGAAACCAAATGAGATGGTTTATATCTATAATCCTAGCTACTCTGAAAGTGGACATGTGGACAGTGGGAGTTCAAGGTCAAGCTGGAAAACATACAAGAGTCCTCCATCTCAATCAATAAAAGCTGGGTGTGCCAATGTGTGGCTTGTCATCCTACCTGTGTTGGACATCCAACTAGGAAGTTCACTATCCAGATACCCTAGGAATAAACAAATGCAAGACTCTATCTCAAAAACAACCAAAGCATGCTAGATGTGGCATGATTCAAGACGTAAGGTGCTTCCCTGGCAAATGCAAGGCTCTGAATTCAAACCCATGTACCTACCAAAAAATTAAAAGTAAATAATAACAAATAATTCTCTAGATAACTACTCAGTGTAATTATCTTATGTATTCTCCAAATAATCTCATAGTGAAGGCAGAGAACTGAATAAGCCAGATCAATATAATAGTCCAAAATCAGAGTGGCCCAAAGGTCAGTTGTAAAATCATTCAATGTCTGGATCATACTCTTCTTAGATCCACAATCTTATGGGGGGGGAATGAATGTATAAGTACAATGCATATATTTACACCTTTCATCCAGTTTCACTTGTTGAAATCCTATCTCAAATGTAATGTTATAGAACTTTTTTGTGTGTATGTGGATGGTAATTAAGTCATGGAGGCAAGCCTTCATGAATGGGATTTAAATAAACAAAACCAAAGAGATTTCACTCCTGATCTTTAATACAGAACATCACTCATAAAAAAAAAAAAATCCTGACTATGCTGGCATTGCAATCTTGGACCTCCAGGCTCCAGAATGTAGAAATAAATTTAGTATTTATAACGAATGCAGTGTCTGGCAAGTTGCCATCATAGGTCAAAAGGATGAACAGTAAGCCAGCTGAAAAGCACTTTTGTGGTTTCTCTATATTTTATTCTTCCAACTTTCCAGAATCCCTGTGATGTTGAAAAACATTAAGGCTCCATAGGGATAAGTTTTAAAACTGCCTTCTTGTCCAACTCTGACTTCAAAAATTTTGGAATGTAAGGAATGACATCAAGTACCTGAGAGACCTAAGACAAGACACTTGATACTCGTCTGCTTTGCTCTTCAGCACCTGGTACAAATTTACACTATATAAACAAGTCAACTAAAGGTAGTTTTAATACATTTTAAAATGCATAGCCACAAAACACTTTATGAACACTCTCTCACTATAGTCTCATTGGCTCCCATGTCCAAAATAGGAAACTAAGGCTTAAAGAGAGGTAGGTAATTTACCCAAGTTTGCAAAATTGGTATATTTGTACATTTAAATGCAGACTTAGGCTGACATACCATGTGCATTTACTTTCCTGCAGAAATAAAAGGCTCACGAACTTTTTTTTCCATATTCTACATTCATATGCACTACTGTGATATCTCTATCCTGGCTGCCCACAAGTCATATCAGCTGAAGTTGATACATCTGTACCCAATCACATACAAATGGCTGAGACTTGGGCAACTGTACTTTTAACTCTCCCATGCAGTAATAATGTGTAATTAACAGTATGAAATCCTGGGCTAGAGAATAAAACTTCTATGATGGTGCTAGGCCCACTTTGCAAATCTTTCTTTGACTCTTTCTTGCTTCCTTTTTAGTACTGGGGATTGAACCCAGGGCCTTGTGCATATTAAGCAAGTGCAACAACACTAAGGTACATGGCCATTTCCATCTCTCCAATTTGATTTGCTGCTACCCAGTTCCTGATAGTTTGCTTGGTCATATTTGGAGACTACGAAATTTCATAAGCTTTTCATTTATTTTCTTCCTTCCCATGTATCAAAACACTGTGCAAGAAGGATTTTCCTGACCTCCCAAGACAGAGTTCATGACTCATCATTAGGTTTTATTTTACCATGCATATCACTCTATTATTAGATTTATAATAACAACTCACTTAAATAATTGTTATCATCTTCAGACTATTGTTAGACTATTGTTCAATCCTATTTTTTATATAACCAGGAATAGAATTTCTCTTGTCTTGTTTTCGTCTTTTTGACTTGGTAAAATTCTCCTGATTTTGTAGAACTATTTATTCTCCATGATTATTATTTCAGAACATTTCTGCATAATGTCTATAACAAAATTAAGAGATTTCCAGCCAAAGAAGACAACTCAGCATTCTAGAGGTTAAAGACGGTACCTGGGTTCCTGTGTGCTGGGCACTGCATTTGGCATCTCGGTTTTACAACAATGGACAATCTATATTGAAAGTTGCTTTCTTTTTGGTTCCCTATTTTGAGCCATATGAAGTATTTAAGGTGTATAGCAAGTTCATTGTGGAAATATGAGTTGGTAATCTTTTTTTAAAAATATTATTTATTGTAAAGATACTGTATAGAGTTGTTACAGGTACATGAGTAAGGTAATGAGTACATTTCTTATTGAGCATTGTTACCCCCTTCCTTTGTTTTCCCTCTACATTCCCTTCCCTCCCTACTTTCCCAACTCCTCCTTCCCCCTACTCCCAAAGTTGTGAAGTTTGTTTTCATATTAGTGTCTTGTACACTCCATTGTTACAATGGGTTAACCTGAATCCTTGTTTCAGCAATTTTATTTCCCTGCCCCTCCCCAAAATAAAAAAAATGTATATACAAGATGCAGGGCACTGGAACCAGGGTTATATGAGCTGGTAATCTTTAGCCTTCAAATCTTAAAACAAAAATACGCAATGCATAATAAAATTTGTTTATGAGGGTACTCTCAACCTCCTGGTTGATGCTCTGATTCTTCCATTAAAGTATAATCTTGTTAGAATCAAGTTTTGATCCAGGCTAAAATGCAAATACCCATGGAAATGATGACATTAAGTTGGTATTAGTTAATTATGCCTTCCTATTAATGAAATAACTTCGAAAAGGTTTTTACAAAAACTGGATGATAGCAAGAGGGATTTTAGAAAAAGGCATTATAGTGGGTAACGTGTATAAAATTGTACAAAATTGGAACTGCATGCTGAGAAAAGAATATCTTCACAGGGAGGAGTAACTTACTTTTTTAGATGAGCCAAGTTGAGGTGGATTATTATGTAAGAACAAACTTTGTATTTGGTTCTTTCTAAAAACTAGCAGATACTTATCTATTTATAAAAAATAAATACTAGAATGAAAAATTCAAAACAACTTTGATGATGCATTTAATATTTTGGAGACAACAACGATTTTCAGTGTAGACACAGTTCAATAAACTATGGTATTTATAAGCACTGGACTCCCATGTAATCATTATAAGTGATGTTCTTAGAACAGTGCAATTTCTTAAGATGTTATTAGATAGGAAATATATGCATGATATAATGCAATGAAAAGTCAAGTTATAAAGCACACTCACACCTGTAGTCCTACCTACTCATAAGGGTGAGATTTGAGGATCATGGTTCAAAGCCAGCCCCCACAGGAAAATCCATTTAACCTTCAAAATGCAAGAAGTGGAGCTATGGCTAGCCATGAGAAAAAAAGCTGGAACAATGCTCAGGCCCTGAATTCAAGCTCCAATTTTGGCAATAATCAAATGAATAATCAAACAATTATATGACCCCAAAGTTGTAGGAAGCTATGTATATGCATATATGCATGGCAGAAATGTCTAATCATGGTGTTAAAACTCTAAAACAGTTCTAACAGAAAATCTGTGATAATGGAAATATTCTATATATGTATTGTCTAACAGACTAGCCACTGGCTACAATCAGCTATTGAATCTCAAATGTGAATAGTGTCTGAGAAATTAATTCTTCCAATTTTAGTTAAGTTAAATGAAATTCTAAATAATGAGATTCATCTACTCACTGTGAGCTGGACAACTCAGTTTCCAAATAAGGAAGCTGAAGTTCTCCAAAAATAGTGATAAAATATAATCCAAGCCAGGCACAGGAGGCTAACACCTGTAACCTTAGTTAGTCAGGAGGCTGAGATCTGAGGATCATGGTTCAAAGCCACCCCAGGCAGGAATGTCAGTGAGACTCTTATTTCCAATAAACCACTAGAAAACTATAAGTAGCCCTGTGACTCAAGCGGTAGAGTGCTTGCCTTGAGCTGAAGAGTACAGTGACAGAGCCCACGATCAACCAAAAATATATATATATGTATGTATACATACATATATATATGTATATATATATATATATATATATAATCCAAGTGAAGAAGGTTCCATTGGATATTAACTGCATGTCTGTGAATTATCTGAGTTTTTCTGTCTTATAGAATTCAGTCATCACTCACCTAGATTGAGAGCTGGGAGGAAAGGGGTGGGGATAAACACAAGCTACTTGGGATACTGAGAACTGCTCCTTGAAGGTGAAGGTTGTGCATAAATCTTTTCTATGTTTAGTAGACAGCAAAGTGTCTAGAATGCTGTAGGTAGAAAAATGTACTTCAAAGTGTAAAACAGGTGCTCTGTTTATCAAAATAGTAGAGAAATCAGACAGATGAATTCTATAAATATACAAGCAATATATAGAAAATTTGCTACATTGTATTCCATAATACGCTCTGGAATAAACTTTGGTTTTCTGTACTCTGTAAATATTCACACACTAAAAAACAGAAATGTAATCCTTTATTACTGTTAAAATACATAGAATACCTTCATAAAATATATTTGTGGTCCTATTTTTTCCTTAATTTATTCCATACCTGCATTTAAAATTGCTCTAAAAGTGTCTAGATGTGTAAAATATGAACTCTATTTCTTTTGTTGAATTTGTCCTCTAGATTAGATTTAAGTCCCTATTTCATCTTAAGGCTTAGGGCTAGGAAAAGAATAATCTCAACAAATTGTCATGCCTAATTTTTAAGGAGAGCTATGTATTTATTAGGAGAAATATGTATTGGTCTAGGTAGCTAGGAACTTTCAAGAAACAAAAGACAAAGAACAATTCCACAGCAGTCTCAAGTATTAGCATATCTCCAAGTGTGGAGAGCCCTGCTGGGAGTCTCTCTGCATGATAAGCTTGACTATCTCCCTGGAACATCTCTTGAGGCTATTTACAGAATCTGGTCTTTGCATCCTACCCCAAACAAAGACCAGGTAAGCTGCTATTGACCACCTTTTCACACTGCCCTAAGCAAGCATCCTGCAGCTGCTATGCCCAATGAAAAAGCTTCCTTATTCTAAGCATATAAATACCCCTGTGTGAAAAATAAAATTTGGCAGCTTGATCAGAATCCTTGTCTTGCTGTCCTTCTTCGTGTCTCTTGTCCCTTCATTCCTTCTCGCTTAGGTTCATTGCCCTCATTGAAGTCCTGCGGGTCGGGACAACTGGCGCCCAACGTGGGGCACGGACCTCTGACTAAGGAAGGAACGCCTTCCTCCGGGAAAACTTGGCCAAGTACAGTCTGAGATCACGAGATCGCCTCGACAGACCCCGCCGAGAGACAGATCCAAGAGGAGAGTGGGGACGGCGCATGGTAAGTGACCCACCATGGGACAAGCAATATCATCACATGATCTATTTCTGTCAGACCTCAAGGAGGCCTTCAAGACACGGGGAACGCGGGTTAAGAAAAAGGATTTAGAATTATTTTCCTCATTCATAGAGGACTTGTAGGAATCATAGATGCAAAAAGATGGCAAAGAGTAGGAAATTGTTTATTAGATTATTATGAAGTCTTTGGTTCAGAAAAGGTTCCTGCTACAGCCTTTTCCTATTGGAATTTGATTAATGACATTTTAAAATGTTCTCTGCTTGACAGTGGAATTTTAAAACTTGTAAAAACAGGAAAGGAGGTTCTCCAAAATGCCTCTCGGCCCCCCGTGGCTTGCCCATCCCATTGTTTGTATTAGATATGACTGTTGGTCAATTTACTGAAAACAGGATGTACCAAAGGATGCAATCATCAGTGTCCAAAGAAGCAACACAGAATGGGATAAAGTCATTGCAAGCATATATTTGATGAGTGGTTCACATCAAGAATATACAAAGAACATCATCCTAACAACAACAAACAACCTGATTTTACAATGTGCAAAGAACTCAGATGTTTCTCCAGAGAAGACAATTAAAGTGTTAACAAGCACATGAAGAAGGTGTTTAACATCACTAATCACCAGGAAAGTATAAGTCAAAACAATGAAGAATATGACCACTTCATATGAATTAGGATAACTACAAAAAACAAAGTAACAATACTGACAAAAGTGTAGTAAAATTGGAACCTTTCTATGCAAAACAGTATGGCATCTTTTCAATCAATTAAAAACAGGATTATCCATGCCCATAATCCTAACCACTCAGGACAGGAAGCTGAAATCCAAGGATCCAGGTTCAAAGCTAGCCTGGGTAGAAAACAGGAAGTGGACCTGTGGTTTAAAGTAGTTGAACACTGTCCTTGAGGAAAAGTTCAGAGACAGTGATGTGGCCCTGAGTTCAAGCCCATGACAGAAAGAAAGAAAGAAAGAAAGAAAGAAAGAAAGAAAGAAAGAAAGAAAGAAAGAAAGAAAGAAAGAAAGAAAGAAAAGAGAATTGTCATAAGATACAATGACTCCACTTCTGGGCATATACTCTAAAGATCTAAAAGCAAGATCTTGAAGAAATCTTTGAACACTCACATTCATTTTATACAATAATAAAACATGGAGGCAATACAAATGGCCATCAACAAATGAATAGATAAAATAAATGTGGTTTATACATACAGTGGTATATTACTTCAACTTTAAAAAGAATTATGTTGTGACAGATGCTATATTATGGATTAATCTTAGGGACACTGCTAAATGAAATAAGCAGTAAAACCAAATTTGGAAATTCTTATCTAAAAGACCATCAGAGACCTTCACCAATGTAAAAGCAAAGGAGTCTTTATTGCAAGATCGAGCTTGATCCTCTGCATACCAGGTAACTGGTGATGCTAAGAGACCCCAGCCCAGGGTTACAGTACTTTTTATACACTTTTTTAGGGAAAGCAGGGACTTTGTATACATCATAGTATCTTACAACAAATTATTACACATCACAGGAAAATCATAATACAATTCTATAGTATGATTGGCACACTACAAAGCAGAAACAGGTTGTTGGTTAGATCAGAGGGCTGAAGTACTTTAAACTGGTTGGCTTGCACTACAGGAAGTCTCAAGGAGATGCATGCTAAACTGCAGGGTTCCTTTCTTAAACAAATATCACCTGTGGCCTGACTGTAGGAGGGGGGGTTCACCATGCCTTCCAGCACCTGCCTGCCTGTCTGAGATTTTCTCAAGGATTGTTTATGCTCCTAGTGCCCAAGAATTGATTCTTCTCTTCATTCCCAGGCCGGGCTCATGGTCGAGCTACATAACTCATACTTCAGAAGATGACAGCTAGCTCAAGATGGAGTCATTCAGGCCTCAAACTCCTCAAAGCCAGTCATAAAAATATCAAATATTGCATAATTCTACTTATCTCAGTTAATAGAACAGTCAAATTGATAGAGACAGGAAGCAAAATCATTCTTGATGGAGACCTTGAAGCAGAGGAGAGTAGAAAATTATTTTAATGAATATAGAATTTTAATCTTGGAGGATGAAAAGAGTGTAGACATTGAACTTGTACAATATTGTAAATATACTTACTACTACTATGCTGTGTTCTTAAAATAATTAAGAAAACCTGGGAGAGAAGAAGGAGAATGATGAAATAGATATAATCAGGGTACATTGTATTCCTATGTGGATATATCAAAATGAAATCCACTTATATAACTAGGTAATGCTAATACAAAGTGTAAAAAAGATGATAAATTTTGAGTTGTTTGCATTTTACCACAATTACTGAAAAAAAGAAAAAATAACAACCACAGGTTGGGAAAACAATTTAAATTGCCAGTAAGCAAAAAACCTGGGTTCAAAACTATATCTCATTTAAGCGCGTGAAGCTGTTTTTTAATGTAATGAGAGAAGGCTGAGGGATATCACCCCTTTTGTACAAAATACATAGTCAATTTGCTATAATTTGGATGTTATCATACACATTTTAAAAATATAATAGCATAAGTAGCATCTGAGATATGTTTCCTCTTTTTCTTAAGCTTAAAAGTACTTTCTAGTTGTACACAAAATGCAGGATCTATTCTGCTTACAAAACAGTAAAACATTACAGTTGAGGTCTATAGCCCTTGATATACATAGCAAAACATCTCACGTGCCTACTCTAATATCCACCCTTCCTTTCTGAATCAATAGAGACACCTGTCCATTTAACTGAACTCCAGGCTAAGTAAAATAGTGATAACATTTCCCAATAGTGATAATATTTAGATAACAGTACAGAGAAAAATGTTACCTGATAGCTTCTAGAATATTGTCTTAAAGGACAGTCCGCACATGTTCTGTATTTCTTTATTTCCTTCTTTCTGTTCCTTCACCTCACTTCCTGGAACTTGGAAGTGATTACTTGCATTTTAGCCATCAACTTGGGCCAAGACACTGAGGGCTATATGCTAATGTTGGGGTATGCCTCCATCTTCTTG
>NW_012267464.1:174178-175508 GCF_000151885.1 Dipodomys ordii
GTGGGAACCACCAATAGGTTCAGGTGCGCGGAAGCAAGCCAGATTCTTTGCCTTAGCCATATAAGGAGTTGTTTACCACAGAGAGCACTCGCCATCGGGAAGGCGGAGGCCAGAAGCAGGCGCCTTCTTCCAGGTGCAGCTGCATGCAGCTCTCTACAGTTCCCCCTTTTTTGTTTAAAGAACACATGAGAACAGAGGTCTGATCCCTGTTGTGCAATGCAAGGACTGCATACAAGCCTTCTCCCAGAGGGCGCCTTCTCTAGGGATGACTCAGCCTGTCCATTGATTCGTTTTTCACAAGGACGGGAAAAGGCGAATTGAACCCGTGTGCAATCAAACATGCTCTCCTTGAGGGCAAAACTCATGCCTCTCGACTGCAGTACTTTGGCTTTGCAATCTGTGTTCATTGTTTTAGGGTGGCAAGCCACGCTTTGGGGGACTGACCTGCTCCAATGGCTGTAAAGGCTTGGATAATCATGGCTGCACTGCGACGCTGAGAACCTCTAATTTGGCAAATGCACCACAGACATACCAAGGAGGCTAATACCAGGAGGCCTGTCAGGGCTCCCAAACCCGCCCATTCCTTGAGATGATTCATAGCAGCGGAGATCCATGAAAATAACCCCTCCACCAACCCGGCATCCACTCCGGTAGAGTTCACCGTGACGATGGCAACCCTGAGCTGTTCCATCAGGCTGTCGAACTCCCCAGTTCAATTACCTAAAAGATAACTAGACAACTGTTTAGACAAATTTGAAGCATTTTTTGAACAGGTTTTTTCCTGGGCCTGAACTCTGGGCCTGGGCGCTGTCCCTCATCTCTTCAGCTCAAGGCCAGCGCTCTACCACTTGAGCCACAATGCCACTTCCAGCTTTTTTCTTTTTGCTTATGTGGTGCTGAGGAATCGAACCCAGGGCCTCAGGCATGTAAGGCAAGCACTCTACCACTGAGCCATCTTCCCAGCCCCTCCTTCTGGGTTAATTGCACCACAGCAGCAGCTAATCCAGCATTAGTTAGTGGTCCGCCCAGCTCTCTGCAAACTTTCATCCATGCTTTTAGTCCCCTATTCTTATATGGGGTTATGGCGGCTCTGCATTCCTTAGTGCACTGCTCGTAAACAAGCTGTTTAATTAATGGCATGGCTGCATCTGGGTCACCAAAAATTCTGCCAGCGGCCTCGACCATACGGGCAACAAAGTCCAAAAACGGCTCCGTAGAGCCCTGCAGGATTTTGGTGAGATTGCCACTCACCTCGCCTTTATTTGGTAAGGTCTTCCATGCCTTTATGCCAATTTTATTGATTTGTTCATAAACTTGAACTGGGTAGCCT
>NW_012267464.1:175558-187367 GCF_000151885.1 Dipodomys ordii
AATGAATAGATAAAATAAATGTGGTTTATACATACAGTGGTATATTACTTCAACTTTAAAAAGAATTATGTTGTGACAGATGCTATATTATGGATTAATCTTAGGGACACTGCTAAATGAAATAAGCAGTAAAACCAAATTTGGAAATTCTTATCTAAAAGACCATCAGAGACCTTCACCAATGTAAAAGCAAAGGAGTCTTTATTGCAAGATCGAGCTTGATCCTCTGCATACCAGGTAACTGGTGATGCTAAGAGACCCCAGCCCAGGGTTACAGTACTTTTTATACACTTTTTTAGGGAAAGCAGGGACTTTGTATACATCATAGTATCTTACAACAAATTATTACACATCTCAGGAAAATCATAATACAATTCTATAGTATGATTGGCACACTACAAAGCAGAAACAGGTTGTTGGTTAGATCAGAGGGCTGAAGTACTTTAAACTGGTTGGCTTGCACTACAGGAAGTCTCAAGGAGATGCATGCTAAACTGCAGGGTTCCTTTCTTAAACAAATATCACCTGTGGCCTGACTGTAGGAGGGGGGGTTCACCATGCCTTCCAGCACCTGCCTGCCTGTCTGAGATTTTCTCAAGGATTGTTTATGCTCCTAGTGCCCAAGAATTGATTCTTCTCTTCATTCCCAGGCCGGGCTCATGGTCGAGCTACATAACTCATACTTCAGAAGATGACAGCTAGCTCAAGATGGAGTCATTCAGGCCTCAAACTCCTCAAAGCCAGTCATAAAAATATCAAATATTGCATAATTCTACTTATCTCAGTTAATAGAACAGTCAAATTGATAGAGACAGGAAGCAAAATCATTCTTGATGGAGACCTTGAAGCAGAGGAGAGTAGAAAATTATTTTAATGAATATAGAATTTTAATCTTGGAGGATGAAAAGAGTGTAGACATTGAACTTGTACAATATTGTAAATATACTTACTACTACTATGCTGTGTTCTTAAAATAATTAAGAAAACCTGGGAGAGAAGAAGGAGAATGATGAAATAGATATAATCAGGGTACATTGTATTCCTATGTGGATATATCAAAATGAAATCCACTTATATAACTAGGTAATGCTAATACAAAGTGTAAAAAAGATGATAAATTTTGAGTTGTTTGCATTTTACCACAATTACTGAAAAAAAGAAAAAATAACAACCACAGGTTGGGAAAACAATTTAAATTGCCAGTAAGCAAAAAACCTGGGTTCAAAACTATATCTCATTTAAGCGCGTGAAGCTGTTTTTTAATGTAATGAGAGAAGGCTGAGGGATATCACCCCTTTTGTACAAAATACATAGTCAATTTGCTATAATTTGGATGTTATCATACACATTTTAAAAATATAATAGCATAAGTAGCATCTGAGATATGTTTCCTCTTTTTCTTAAGCTTAAAAGTACTTTCTAGTTGTACACAAAATGCAGGATCTATTCTGCTTACAAAACAGTAAAACATTACAGTTGAGGTCTATAGCCCTTGATATACATAGCAAAACATCTCACGTGCCTACTCTAATATCCACCCTTCCTTTCTGAATCAATAGAGACACCTGTCCATTTAACTGAACTCCATGCTAAGTAAAATAGTGATAACATTTCCCAATAGTGATAATATTTAGATAACAGTACAGAGAAAAATGTTACCTGATAGCTTCTAGAATATTGTCTTAAAGGACAGTCCGCACATGTTGTGTATTTCTTTATTTCCTTCTTTCTGTTCCTTCACCTCACTTCCTGGAACTTGGAAGTGATTACTTGCATTTTAGCCATCAACTTGGGCCAAGACACTGAGGGCTATATGCTAATGTTGGGGTATGCCTCCATCTTCTTGAAATCTTCATGCCCTTACTGTCTTCCTCTGGGGTTTCAACAGATAAGAGACTAAACCATTACTAGTTGCATTGTTATGATCCATTTGAGGTCTCCTTTCTTTGAGATACCAACACTGTGGATATGCACTCACAGAAAATACATAGTATTGCTTTTTAGTATATATATATGTATATATATATATATATATACATATTATCCTTTAAGTAGTTATACAAAGGGTCATCACTCAACAAGTCAGTTAACGATCCTTTTATGATTTTTCTTTCATTTGTTCACCAAAATAACATTACCAGTTATATATTAAACACATTGTTCTGCTACTAAGAACTTGCTTCTTCTGCAGTTTAGATTCCTAAGTATAGGTTTACAGATGCACAAATACGATCTTGGCCTGAATTCAGCTCAGAATGTGCCTTCAGGAAAAATTACTTCCCACGACAAAATACAGGACTATGAAGACAATACAAGCACTCGGGAATGGTGGCTCCTACTCCACCTGTCTTTAGAAATACAGTCTAGTTATTTCTCTGCCCTAGATTTTACCATGCTGGCTCAAAGCAGAACTGAATTTGCTTTCTGTAAGTAGAAATCAAGTGGCTTTCAAGGTAATTGTGCAAGTTTAAGTCAGAGGGCTTTGCTGCTTCAAACAGCGATTTAGACATTCAATCTCTCTGTCACAAGAGTGTTTCACGGGAGACCAGCACCCTGTGAGTAACAAGTGTAGATGTGCCACTCAGAGGGAGTTAAACCACTTCAGCTGGGTAGTTATGGATAACAGGTGATGGTTGGAATTGGCTCCAACATGGCGGGGATGAATGACTCAGCAAAAAATACACTCTTTGTTCCCATCAGGCTTCAGGTGCTATGGCATGTGCAGTTTCTGACTATGGTCTGGGGAGTGTCCCTCTACCTCCCATCCAATCAAAAGTGTTTTCCCCAACTTGTGTTCTGAGATGGGGCATCCAATAAGGAAACTTCCTACTCATGATCCGAGACTGGGAAACCAATCACGAGATGCCATGCAGCACAAGCCCGCCCCTTGAACAATCAATCCAGGAACACGCCCTACAGGGCAGAGTGAAAGGGCTCTACATATACCTCAGGGATGTGGGCTTCTTTGCATCTGCTTTTGGCTTCTCCTTTCATTTAGGGGTCTCTTTCACTGCTCTCTTTTCGCTTTGAAGAAAAGCTACTTTAGGGGGGAGATGGGAAGGGATGAAAAAAAAATCAAAAGAACTTGCTTTAAGGGGGAACTGGGAAGGGATGAAAAAAATCAAGAAAACAACAAAAAACCTGCTTTAAAAACTTTTTCCTAATGTATTTATATGGTGATTTTTTTGCTTTGTCCTTCCCCCAGGGTATAACCCCTGTTTTCACTGTTTTTGATGTTGATGTAATTTGGGGAGA
Source organism: Dipodomys ordii (assembly GCF_000151885.1). Lineage (NCBI taxonomy): Eukaryota > Metazoa > Chordata > Mammalia > Rodentia > Heteromyidae > Dipodomys > Dipodomys ordii. The sequence goes on from NW_012267464.1 coordinate 178,814, forward strand.
GGAAAGGAAAAAGAAAAATTGTTTAAATAGGGATACAGTGAGAAGAGATGTACAAGACACTAATTTGAAAAACAAACTTTACAACTTTTGAAGGGGGGGTGAAATGGGGAGGTGGGGAGGTAAAATGGGGTGGTGGAGGTGAAGTTTGGGGGAGGTGGGATGGGGGTGGGGTAGTGTAGTGTTGGAGGTGGGAGGGCAGAGATGGTAGGGGAAAAACAAAGGAGGAGGCAACAATGCTCATCTCATTGTAACCCCTCTGTATGGTATCTTCACAAGAAAAAACTTAAAAAAAAAAAAACGAATTCGAGAGCAGAAAAATTTTTTAAGAAAACAAACCCAAGACATAGACAATAGTGCCTTTCTGAAGATGTTGGGGGAGGGAAGCCTTGGCCTTCAGGCCATGGGGAGGGCTTGTTGGTGGGGCCATGGGCTGCCCAGGTGAAGCTGGAGGGGGGGCAGGGGCCGGAGGGAGGGCCGGGTGACTTCTCAGGCACCTGGCCAGACACCACTCCTTGGCGACCCAGCACGGTGGGATGCCGGGTGGCAGTGGCAGGTTTCAGGCTGCGCCCATAGCCTCCCACCTTGCAGGCCTGTGGAAGGGCGGGCGGGAGCGGCTCCTGAAAGATCCCCGACTTCGGGTATCTCCCAATTCAGGACCTCCCTGCCCCAAGCACCAGTCAGACGACACCAGATGCAAAGGCAAGAGGATTTTATTTGGGCATGCCCAGGCTCTCAGGTGCACGTGACCTCGAGATCCACAAGGTTCGGGTCAGTGGCTGGGAACCCCGAGCAGTCTCGGGGATGGTCCTTTTATAGGACCATTACAGCAGAGCCCGTGCTTTTTTAGCCAGTAAATTTAAAGTATTAAAACTAGGTCTGCACAAGTATTACAATTAGGTCTGCATGCAGGCAGCCAATCCTTTTAAAAACAAATTTTACACCTTGACCAATCATTATTTAGATGGGGTTCACCAAGGTGTACGTGCCGAGTTGCATACCTCTGGCCCTTGGTATGAGGAAATGACCTTTATCCGAGTCAGCACCTGTGGATTGTTCCTGTCAGGTAGGCCAGCTTCAGAGTCGGCTAGCAGGATGTGAGCTTATTGATTAACTTGTGAGGTTACTACTTAGCTACGAAAGGGAGAGTGTGGGGTAATATAATTTTCTTAGCAAAGCATGTTACAGAAGCCAGAAATAGCTTGGTTAGATACAAAACTCTGTTCCCCTACAAAGAGACTCAGGGCCTGGTTGTAGGGGAGGGGGTCTTTCACTCCTGCAATGCCCAGGCCAGCGACCTGTGGCCTGGCTTCCCAGCGAACGCTGTTTGCACAGTGCCCACAAACATTTGGTGTGGGAACGCAAGTTTCAGCATCGCATTGTTGCAGAACAATCGCCTCCTCCTTGGACACGTCTGAGGCAAGCGCCGCTGAATGAATGGGCTGCCAGCTGATGGGCCTGCAGCAAGGCTTGGGGCCCATGGGGCGCGGACTCCCGGGGGCCGGGCCATGGCTCCCGCCCTGCGCCCCGAGTTCTGGGCCCAGGGCCGTCCGCAGGCGCTTCAGGCTGACCCCGGACCTCTGCCTGCGGTCTCCTGGTGCGGTCTGCTGGGTCTGTGACTGAAAGTGGCCAGTTTAAAATTCACTAAAGGAGGCACTGTGGTTGAAGATTAATCCTAACCAGGATAATGTTTGCATTTTCTCAATTCTTCTCACTAGAATCTCTAAAGAATTAGGAAAAAACAAAAATAACAAGCACCCAGTTCTAGGCTAGCAAAGGGCCCAGGAGTTCTCAGCTTTTATTTTCATGTATGAATCTATCAATTAAAAAATAATGCAGCAATCCAATATCGTTAAGGTGTTAAGTTCTGTAGAATGTTGTTTATTTTCTTCCTCTTGTTCTGCGATAGAAGTTGATCTAAAGCCAGAGGATATGCTTTCTTACCAGATAGATCAGATCCACTGACTCTTGCTTTCTCCAAATGGTCTCATCACTCAAGGAACCTTGAAGATCTTAATTTTGTGAATTACTCAGTCCAAGAATTAAGAGTTTAAACTAATAGAATCTCTCAGCAATTTGCTGAATAATTTTTATTTTTGTAACCAAAGACAATCTATATAACACCTGCATATATAAATTATAGCTGGTTCTTAAAAAAAAACTGCTTTCAATACCTAGATCCACTCTGCTCTCTTTCACTGGTTGGCTACCACACACTACCTCTCCTTTGCTTTACAGGCAAGGATTAATGACAACATCTCTTGCTTTGCCCTCATTACTTTCTTTATCCTATCTTATTCATGGGGCTTGTCTGAGGCTGAATCTCCACTCATCTCTTTGGAGATTCAATGTGGGTAAAAGTTCTCTATAAACTACTGGGTATTAAATTTTTCTTGAAGCTACAGTTTTTCTATATAAAATGAGGCTATAGAAGTACAATAATGAAGACCAACCTTATAGATAGATAAAATGTGATAGTTCAAAGAAAACAATACCCCTCTGTAGCATGTAGTAAACTGTTCACAAAGTTCATCATTGCTATAATGCTCTCCATTATACAGAATAAAAATTTAGGCTCAGACACGTTATTTTGACTAAGATTAAGCCTTGTAAGTAGCAAAACCACAAGTGAAATCCTTTAAACAAGAATCTAGTGCTACATTGTTTCAATAAGAATGTGTTACCGTTTTTTTTTTTAACCCAGAAGAATGTAATGAGCACCCTGTAAGACTTCTTAAAAACTGCTTACCTCCTGTAAGAGGGAATAGAAGACTGCCAGGCAGGCAGGGTTGACTGTAAGATGTGGGAAGTGTTCTCATACTGTTCATCTAGAGGGCTAGAAAACATGTTGATCTGCTACCTGCCTCAAGCAATTCAGAAAGTTGCTTGCATTTTCTAAAACTTAAATCCAAACGTTCACCTTTTTCTTCTCACCTAGAATTCTCCTTCAGGCCTCTTCCTACCATAGTATCTTGGCAGCTTGGAAATGCTCTGCCTCAGAAATGTGGCATCAAGAGTGTGCCCTGTGGTCAGCCAAGCAGCGAGGATCTGACTGATTCATCTATAGCTCTGAAAATGCTGCAGCCCACTATGTGCTCTTTGCTCTGTGCTCAATATGTGTGCTTAAGTCCACAGCTATGGGTCTCCTCTTTCTAGTAGCCATAGGAGCAGAAGTACAAGGCAGGTTCTTTATATGAAGCAGCCACACACAGCTATGGGTTTATAACCTCCTGCTGAGGTGAGTTTCCCTAAGGGAACCAAGGCAATATAAGCTGTTTTCACCTCGAAGCTCATAAGCCTCCATTCAAAAGTGGAAGATGCTGCTGCTGCTGACAATAAATTCTGTCTGGGAATGGGCTCTGTAGGACTTAGAATCTTTTTCTCTCAAAGTGATTGCTTGAAGTAAAGCAACTGAGAGGCCATCATCTTACAAAAAGCTATTTTAACTAAAGTATATCCTGTTACTAGAATCGTTCTAGGGACTTGAAGCATGGATTAACTCATAGAGCACAAGCTGAGTAAGATTTTTCTAAAAATTTCTGGCCTGGTTGTCCTGGTTTAGTTGGTTGCTCTGAAACTGTTAACCCCTTTGAAAATAGCCACTGAGTTTCAAAATAGACAATTGAGCAAGACTGTGAACACAACTTCTGATCAAGACAAGGAGTAACTCATTAAGGGTAAAACCTGGGCAGATTCTTACTCAGAGTGGTTGCTTAATTGGCTTCCTGTCAATAACATGTCCTTTGACAGAACTAAACTTTGCCATGCAAAGTTCTTTCAAGTTGATGGTCTTTCTTTGGATATTGGAGTACACTATGGGAGTATTCACAACAATTTGAGGACGTCTCCAGGATCCTTGTTACTCAAGGGGATCCTGGGAATCCCTCAGGAGGAGACACATCCTACCTTGTTGAGGTAGCTCAAGCTTGGTTAAACACCCTCCCATGTGGTTAATGATGAACCCAAGATGAAAAGTTTATCAGCAATGTCAAGAAGGGGCCCAAAGAAGCAACCCAATAAAAAGTAACCTCATGCATTGACCATGAGAAGAAAAATTGGAATAGAGTATAGTACCTTGTTGGTGGGAATTTTCATGGGCTGAGTGTGTCTTAGGCACAAAGGGAATTTGAGTCTTGACCTGCTTTTTCATTCTCTGGCCCAAGAAAAAAAAATGTGGGAGCTGGAGGAAGACATCTTTGACAAATCCCCAGTAAGGGGAGAGTTGAAAATGAGAGAGGTGCACAAGAAACTTACAATAGGGAGGATTAAGTGCACCAAAAACTGAAATCACAAGAGCCCTGCTAAAATGGGGAATAAGAATTGTAGACCTAAAGGAACCCAAGAAAAATGGAATGTTGAAAAAGATCTGAGAACTCTATAAATGATTTTCATTTTTGAGCTCTATAATGTGCACTTGTCCAAACAAAAACTTGTGTATATGTGCTTCCATGTGTGAAATGGATTAAATATTCTGTCCACCATTACTGTTAAGATTGTGTGGCACAGAGGCTAGAAAAACAAGTGGGCCACTTCCCACTGTGATGAACCTCTGACCCCCAAGGGCATGTAGTGAATGATCTATCATCGGTCAAACACGGCCTGGGGAAACGTGTAAGACCCTGCTGTTGCTGTTCACGAGAGTAAGGATCTAAGACAAAAAACCTCTCTTCCCAAGGACAAGTATACCCCTTGCCTCTCTAGGTTGGGGGGATAATTGGCATTTCTGGGAAACTTATCAGGATGTGCGAAGGCCGATCCTGTGAAGAGATGAGCAGTAAGCACTAACCATAAGCCAGGGGAAATGTCTGATGCTATTGTGGAGGGCCAGTGTTGGAGACCTTCCTGGCCAACTGGAGAAGAACCTGTGCTTTGGTTCAATTGGCCATCCCTTTCACCCTAGCATTTCACCCACCTGTCCATTCTCAAACATTTTATACTAGGTAAGGAGAGACCCCTTCCCTAGAGGGTCATTCATATCTCATATTTACATGGGCGCTATTCAGGATTCCCCAAAAGTTTCCAAAAAGTTCAAAGCCAGAAACCAAATAGCAGCTTATGAATCAATTTTATTCTGATGATTACTATAAATAAAAATGTAGTTTGGGGGCTGGAAAGTGTTTAACTAGCATTCATGAAGCCCTGGGTTTTATTCCTCAGCACCACATAAACAGAAGAGGCTGGAAGTGGCACTGTGGCTCAACTGGCAGGGTGCTAGCTTTCAGCAAAAGAAGCTCAGGGACAGTGCCCAGGACTGGCATAAGAAAAAAAAAACAGGTTTGTTAAAAGATGTTTTTAACCCATAAACTAAATGCTCTAGTAGGATGGCATGGGAAAATTAGTTCTAGAAATGTTATCTGAAAAGGGAAGAGTTTGTGTTGATTGGAGACCAAAGCTGCACAAAGTCCTTAGAAGAATTGAACATTGGCAAGTAAGTTAACTAAAAACTCAGATGAAGGGCTTGGAAGTTGGCCCAGTGGTAGAGTGCTTGCCTTGCATGCATGAGGACCTGGGTTCAATTCCTCAGCATCATGTAAGCAGAAAAAGCCAGAAGTGGCGCTGTGGCTCAAGTGGTAGAGTGCTAGCCTTGGGCTGAAGAGCTGAGTGACAATGCCCAGGCCCAGAGTTCAGGCCTCACAACTGACAAAAAAGAGAAAATATAAAAAAAACAGGTGTTGGTGGCTCATTCCTGTAATACTAGCTACTCAGGAGGCTAAGATCTGACGATCACAGTTCAAAGCCAAGATGGGCAGGAAAAGTCCATGAGACTCTTATTACCAATAAACTACTCAGAAAACCAGAAGTGGTGCTGTGGCTCAAGTGGTAGAGCACTAGCCTTGAGCTGAGGGACCGCACCAGGCCGAGTTCAGTCCCAAGACCTACCAAAAAAACAAAAGCTACACCTAAAGGGTTTCCTACCAAGAGGAAAGGAGTTTTTCCTACCAAGTGGGAGGGAGTCTTGGGAGTTTCTGTTTAGCAGGAAAGCAGGTTTCCCCTCTAGTTGGGAGGGTGATCGCCTTCTAGTAAGGAGGGGGCTTCTGATCAAATTGATTCAGTTTCATAATGCCCAAATAAGTGTCTAATGTTTGTCAGGTATTGACTTGTGAAAACATCCTGCATGGGGAACTCTAGTCTTAATGACCTTATGGTGACCATGCTTGGCTCCAGGGCCTCAATCCACCCTCTAGTTAATCCTATGGTATGGTTGCAACTTCAATCTCGACATATGTATGTCAAGTCTCTGTGTATGACATCCAATTTTGAGTCTACCAGGACTGAAATTGAGACTGGTTAAGTGAGGTAAATACTGTGATGATTCTGTCCACATTCTAAGTACTGCTATGACTGTGTGGCAGAAAGGCCACACAAGTGGTCCTATTTGTGCTGTCATGGATCTCAGACCCCATGGGCATGAAATGCATGATAGGTCAGTAAGACAACTTGGAACACCCTGTTGCTCATCTCAAAAGCAAGAGTCTATTTCAAAAACCCCTGAAACTGACCAGCTCCATTCTTTCAAGGCCAACTATACCTGGGGAAAATTTGACATTTCAGGGAAACTTACCTAGATGTGGTGAAGGCCAACCCTTTGAGATGAGCAATAAGCATTAATCACAGCCAGGCGAAATATCTGGTAGTATTGCGGAAGACCACTGTTAAAGATATTACTGGCCAACTGGAATGGAATCTGTGCTTTGGTTCAATTGGCCAACCCACACCTGACCATTCTCAAACACCTTAAATTAGGTAGAGAGACTTCATACTAAGTCATTCAAGAATCATATTTACAAATATGCTATTTAGGAGCCCCTAAAATTTTCCCAAAGAGCTTAAAGCTAGAAACCAGATATAGCAGTTCAAATTAGTTTTATTCTGTTGATCTCCATAATCGAATATCCCAATATGTGCTTTTATTTATCAGCAGGGTTTGTTAATTGGAAATTCTGCCAAGGGGAGAAAAAATTAGGAGCCACTGGTACGATTGAATGGGAGAAATTAGCTCTAAGTATAATACTTGAAAGGGAATCTGTGTGGTGGTTGGAGGTCAATGCTACAGAAAGACTTACAAGGATTGAATACCTGTAAGTCTTTCTGTGACTTTGGCTTCCCACTACCACATACATTCCGTTTACAGAAAGACTTACAAGGATTGAATACCGGCAAACAAGTTACCTAAAAACTCAGATGAAGCTGAGTATAATCCTAGATGCTCAAGTGGCTGAGTTTGATGATCTGTGTTTAAAGTCAACCGAGGCAGGTAAGATGAGAGTTTCCAACTAACCTGCAAAAAGATAAACTACTGGAGTTGTGGCTAAAGTGGTAGCCTTGAGCAAAAATAGAGATGAGATCAAAACCAGGACCAGCCTACAGTCCGTTAAAAAAAGTTTGTGTGTCTGTGTGTGGTGGCAGATCCCTTTACTAGCTTGATGATGGAACAAGCATTTTGAAAATGAGTCATGGTGTCAATATTTACCTCTTTAGTAATTGTTTTCAGAGTAATGTGTGGATGGGTGATTTATCTCTTGTATAAGAGGTTTTGTTCAGTGACTGAAAAACTGCCTGAACCAAACACTCTTTAATCAAAATATGCTTTGGATACTGCTGAATAGCAAAGTCAGTGCTTTAGGTTGGAAGAAAAAGTAAAAAAAGATGGGAGAATGGTAGAAGTTAAGTCTTGAAGTGCTTGACTGATATATATATATATAAGCACTGCCCTTGTAAAGGTAGTCACAACCTTACCAATGCTATGTTAGAGAAGTGCTAGGGGTTGGAGGCATGGCTCTAGTGGTAGAACACCAGCTGGGTAAAAGTTGCTTATTTTTCTTTTAACATGGCCAGGTGTTCTGGGGGTTGATTATTAAAGGTTTTGACTAGTTTGCAAGGGGTCAAAAGTTAGAGCTATCATGAAAGATGATCCCAAAGTTCAAATTCGGGGGAGCCAGTGGTAGGCTGCCCATCCAGTGTGCTTATTCAACTTGGGCATGTAACAGACAGCAAGGCAAAGTTTAACTCCTGCAAAAGGCATTCTGAGTTGGTGTTCTCAGGATATCATAATTTCCCCAGGTATTTCCAACACAAATTTTCCATGCCATTCATGAGGCATCCTAGGAGTTCCTCAAGAGGAGAGACACCCTGCCATCCTGTTGAGGCAGTCTCGTGCATGGGCTAAACCTGCCATCTTTGTAGCTGACAATGGACCTGAATTGTAAAATTAATCCACAACATTAGGAAGGGGTCCAAACAGGCACCCTTAAAAGCAAGCAACCTCATGCATTGGCCTCGGTAGAAAAAAATGAAACTATGAATACTGCTTCAGTAGTTGTGTGTTTGCAGGGGCTGTGTGTGAGAGAATTGTCTTAGATTCAGATTCTTAAATTCTTTGTGACTAAGAGTCTTAATCTGCAACTTCATTTGTCCAGCAGGGTAAGAATGAAATATTGGAGATGCAGTCATCTCTGAGGAAAATCTCTAGTAAGGGAGTTAAGAAAAGGGGTGAACAAGAGGTGAAATGAACCCCAAGATTCAATGATTTTTCAAATGTTTTTTCTTTCTTGCGATT
>NW_012267464.1:188402-212084 GCF_000151885.1 Dipodomys ordii
TGGGGTGGGGCAAGGGATAATTTAACATCTAATAATTGTGTAAAACTAACAAAATTTTTAATGGGAGGGCTGTTGTCAGACCTTATCAAGCATGAATGTCAGAACTTAGATCGCCAGAACAAGATCAGCCTGGATATGTCATAACCTTCTTTTTTTCTGTATGTTTTTTTATTGCAAAAATGATGGGCAGAGCTGTTGGGAGCCAAGGAAGTGTATGGAAAGATAAGATTCCTCCAGCCCTAAACAAACTACATTTGGCTAGCCATAAATATTCCCCCAGCCCTAAGCAGACAACATTTGACTAACCATAAACATTTCTCTTATCTCCAGCCCTAAACAAGTGGCGCCTGGCTAACCATAAATGTCTCTTAGAGAAACTACAAGAGGTACCTTTAAGATTAGCACAACAATCAAAGGAAAAGCCACCCATCCCTGACCCTGGGACTTCTCACCCTTGCTTCTGCAAAGTTTTTTCATTCTTCCCCTTCCCACCGCCCCTGTGGGTATAAAAACCCTACCCCGAGCTCAATAAAGCAGACCTTGAAGCGACTCAGACTGACTTTGTCTTCCTTTATGCGCTTGGTCTCTTTTCTCTCTCGCCCCCATTGGTTTTTAGGAGGTACCTCCTCGAGCCTAATGAATAACTGAACCTGCTGGATGGGTCACAGAGCAGTTACAGTTACATGAGCAAGATAATGAGTACATTTATTATTATAAAGATAAACTCTGTTTGTACCCTGGATCTTCCGGGTAATTGAAGAGGTGGGAACCACATGACCTCAGTTGAGCCAGGCCCACTACTTAATCAGTCAGCTCAAACCTGCCAACTATTAATGAGCAAAGTTGGATCATCATAGAAAAAATACAATCCAAAAGCAACTTTATTTAAGTCCTAGAAAGGTGTCTGGTATTACAGAGGACCAGTATTGGAGACCTTACTGGCCAACTGGGTTGGAAACTGCACTTTGGTTCAAAATACATTCATTTTACTCAAACTATTTGAAAATGACCAGGTTGAGAAAATGCTAACATCAAGTAAGGAGTGAGATTCATCCTCAGAGAGTCTTCCAACTGTCATATTTGTGTAGATGCTATTGGGGTCTCCCAAAGAGTTCCTAATCAAAACCTGCTATTTGATTTCTAGCTTTAAACTGGTAATACCTATAAAATGTAGATTGGGTTAGATCCATTAGTTGATTTGGATTAGATTTATTATCAGCAGAGCCTTGGTAATTATACTAGATACCATCAAGGTAATAACAGAACAACTAAGTGCCACTAGTAGGATGGCATTGAAAGACTAGCTCTAGGTATATAGGCTGGGAAGGGAATTATCTCTGTGGTGATTAGAAACCAGTGCTGCATAAAGGCCTTACATAGATTGAAAGCTGGCAAAAGGTGAACCATTTACTAGCTTGTTGATCAATAATTTGGAAGACAAAGGAATGGTGCTGTCCACATTTGCCTCTAGCACTTGTTTTCATAGCAATGCCTCTGTTGGTGGCAGTAAGAATGAGGACAAAACAAACACCCATTTCTTAAATATTCTCCCTTTGGATACTGCTGAATGGGAAAGTCTACATTCTCCTTTTCCTATAAAAAGATTATAATTTCATCTTCCTTCATCCTTCTCCTCATCCATTTACTTTGAATATATATGAGGCAGATATGGGACCCCAAGTGATAATTTACAAAAGAACACAAGTCAAGTTAAAAGAAAATCCACATCCCAAATCCTAGTGTCAATTGCGGTTCACAAATTACTGGGATAAATTTCAATCTGTCTGTACTTTTGGTTTATTTTTTCACAAATTTCCAGTATTTTTTCCTCATTCATAATTTTTAGAAGTGTCTGTTCCATTCAGTTGCCCTTTTGTTGACTGCATTTTTTTTAATTCCCGGCCAAAATTTGAAGTAATTTTTCCTTTTTTCCTTTAATTTTTAATTGGATTCCACATTTATTTTTTCCTTCATCTTTACTTGAAATACATTGCAAGTATTTCTTCAAATCTTTCTCTTTCCCTTCTTTCCTTTCTTTTTTGGTCTGTCATGGGGCCTGAGCTCTGGGCCTTGGCACTGTCCCTCAGCTCTTCAGCTCAAGACTAGTGTTCTACCACTTGAGCCACAACGCCACTTCCAGCTTTTCCTACTTATATGATGTGCAGGAATCAAACCCAGTATCTCATGCATGCAAAGCAAGCACTTTACCACTGAGCCACCTTCTCAGCCCTGTATTTCTTCAAATCTTTATTTGTTTAATACAATATACTTGGGTAACTATATATAAGTTCATTGAAATGCTTCTTTTACAGTGAGGGAAAAGTCTATTTTGAGTGAGTGCTTAAAGAGAGAGGAAGAAAGAGAGGGTGCTTAAAGAGAGAGGAAGAAAGAGAGGGACAGAGGGAGAAAGAGGGAAAGAGAGAAAGTTTACAGTTCCTATGCTGGCATTTTGTTTGTTGTCAATGTTTTTCTTGAAGGTTTTGGAAGTTTTTATTCAGAGACATTTTTCATACTGGGATATAAGTGAAATGCTAAAATCAAGCTCTTCTTTCTGTTTAGATTATTTTCTATTATGATCTCCATTCTTTGTCATAACTTCTGAAGAGTTGCTGTAGACTAAAATGAAAACTAGTAAGTTGTATACTATAATAACACATTTTAGTTGACAGTAGAGTTTTTGGATTATTTATTTATATATTGTGTATGTCTGTCTGTATGTATGTGTGTAATATAATGTAGTGTTTTGGACACATACTATTATTTATTTCGTCTCATCCATAACAATCTATGTGGATTTGCTATAGTGGTAATATCAAATCAGTTTTCTTATTTCAACTATTTTGAATTTTAAATTGTCACCTCATGATGTTCAGTAGTAACAAGAGTCATTAAAATTTTTCATTTGAGGTCTAGGCATGGTAACCCATGCCTGAAATCCCAACTAAACGGTATGCACAGAAGTTAAGATTGTGATGCACACCTGTCCTGGGAGGCAGTGAGATCTCTCTCAAAAGCAAGTTGAGGCAGGTGGTGCACATCTCTGCAGCTATGCAGGAAATGAAATTAGAAGCATTTCAATAGAAATCCAAACTAGGTAAAAATCACAAGACCTCATCTGTAAAATAAAGTAAAAAGGGATAGTAAATGACTTAAAATGTAGGATCTAATAATCAGGAAACCCTGAGTTCAAACACCAGAAACACCAAAACATTTTTTTAATTCCTCATTTATCATTTACTGTTAGGCATATAATATCACATATATATGTATATATACACACATATATGTATGTATATTCACATATATATACATACATATACATATATACAGAATAATTTCAGTTTCTTACACTTGACACTACACTTGATATTAGACAAATTGCTGAGAAGCGATAATTTCAGTTTCTTTTATTGCCTATACATTCAATGTCTTGTAATTTGGTACCAGTACTAGGTCTTGAATTCTAACATTGAGCTTCAAATCCATTCTTCGCTTTTTGTTAGTTAATTAGAAATGAGTCACAAAGAGTGGTCCAGTGATGGTTGAGATGTATTGAAATGCTCTCTTCCCATGGTTGTCATGATAAATCTCCTTTCTTTGCCCTTCACTGTATATATATTTGGTATTTGGGAATTAGGAGCCAGACCTAATTTAAAACACTGCACTTTGAGGATGATCCTTAAAAATCTGGTTTCAGAATGTTCGGTGTCTTGCATAAAAGATGTGTCTCTGATTCTGGTAAATTGAGAAACAGGAAGATACAAGCTTAGTCCAAAGTTTGGGTAATTTTGCATCCACTCATTTGACATATTAAATTGATTGATATGTCAAAGTTTAACTGTAGAATATTTTGGTCTTATCTGCACAGAAACTTCCACCTGTGAGTCATAATTTTCATTCTCTATATCTCATAGTTCTCTCTTTTTTTTGTGGTTGGTCGTGGGGCTTGAACTCTGGGCCTGGTAAGGGGAAACAAAGGAGGAGGCAACAATGCTTGATAAGAAATGCACTCATTACCTTGCCCATGTAATTGTGACCCCTCTGTATGGTATTTTCACAAAAAAATCATCTAAGGAGATTCAGTGGAATTCACAAATCAAAGAGATTATGGTAAAATATTCAGTGATTTAGATGTCTATAATTTCCTACAGGATTTTTTTTCAATATCTTTCCATTACATTTAGGGTAATCCTTCCTTTGTTAATTCTCTCTGGAATTCTCTCTGGAATCTCTTAGGTATTTCTCAATACAACTAAGTCAATAATAAGACTAGGTACAGGGGTCCACCCTGCTAAACTTTGACATCCAAACAGGTCTCCTTACATCTTTTCTTTTATGGTTGATTGGTACCTAGGCTGTTCCCAGCATGGGGCTCCAGCCTAGTGCATGTGTGTGCATGCTTGGAGTGGAGGGCTGGATGGCAGGGATGAACAAGCTCAGTATCAGTTATCAGCTTGTGAACTATTTCATATGTTCCTGGCAAAAGGTAAAAGCATTCTAACTGCTCTATTTCCTCCACTGTGTTTGGTGTACGTTATTTCCCAATGGCCAATTTTGCAAAAATTGTGCCAAGTTTTAGAAGAAACTGATAAATATATTGACCTATGATGTCAGTAAGTACTCCCTTTGATTTAACTTGGGCAGAGTTGTGCATTACTGTTTCTATCTTCTAAACACTTGAGAAAAATCAACAGCCCAAGCAGGCTTGGGTCATTTCAGTAATTTGGCACACACTTAGGGTGCCCTGGTGCCCAAGGTCAGACCAGAGGAGAAGAGCAATGCAGATTTGCCTGCAGTGAATGTGTTGCTCCCTGGAGGCCATTTGTTTTTGAGAACCACATTTTCACAATTTATTGACATAAATGGATGACTAATAATTCCAGACCTGATTCCGTCAACAGAAATTACTGCTACTCAATAGAAGTACCAGCCATTCACTAAAAATGCCACTGTTTTCTTTTACTGTTTAGGAGTAGATGGAAACAATAACCTCACTTGGGTATCAACCAAATTATATCAGATTCTCCATCTCCTGTAAAACCCTGTCATGGAAGATGGAGAAATAGCTTAATCTGGTCAGAACTTAGAGAAAGATTTGACCACATTCACACCATTGCCTTGCATGTTCCTGCCCCAAACAACAGTCCCAGCAAGTGCAGCTATGACTTCAGCTTGGGAATCCAGGACTTACTGCTGACATAATAGCAAGAGTCCAGACAATGGCATTATATCCTGGGTATAAACCTCTGGCTGCTTTACCAGTTGTTTGAACTTTATGGGAATCTTTAAGCAAAAAACATGACAGGATCTAGTTCCAGTATATACTACCTACATTTCTAATAGCTGCTTTAGCAGGTACTGCTGGACCCTTCTCTTTTCCCTTTCTCTATGCTCCTCCTGATTTTCACCAGCCATACACAGATACACAGTTGGCTGCAGAATGATAGAAGGGCTGTCGTTCAAGATACGTAAAACTCATAATTTCGCATCCTGAAATGGAAAGCTTTTGAACTACTTAAAGATAATAAAGTATTTTATATTACAGTCTTTCTTAAAAAAGAAATATCTTCACTCTTAGGCAGAACTGATCTCTTTAGAAATATTTCTCAAGGACATTTGGTATTACATTTTTATTTTTCAATGTGTTCTATAATGTCTATCCATCTTAACTCTGGATAAACAATAAGAATTTAAAACTGAGTAGTAATTTTCATGTTCTTGTTAGCTTCTCCCTTAGGACCATGCTCTCCTCTGTGTGTGCGTGTGTGTGTGTGTGTGTGTGTGTGTGTGTGTGTCCTTGGCCTGTAGGAAAAAATTGTAAGTAAAAGCAGAAGGCAAAAATAGAGGAGAAAGGAGTTCAGTGTCTTCATGTTACTAAGTGTTATAATACTGAGTGCAGAAAACTAATGCTAAGTCACTAGTGTTAAATCAAACTGCTCCAGTACTTATTCTACAAATTCAGAATCAATTATTACACTTACACTGTATAAATCAAAGGGAGAAACAAAGGCATAGGAGAGAGGTGGAAGATGAGCTTTCAAGACATCTGTCTAAGTATTAAGTGTCACTGTTCCATGCCCCTAAAGGTACTGCCATATGAAGATGCTCTGTCTCACCATGAGGCAGGTATAACTCAGGTTTCTCATGGTTTCTTATCAGCCTGAACATATGAATTCCTTTACATATTCATTTGAAACAGATCTAGGGATATACCGTATTTGTTTCACAGTGAAGTAACACATTTGCAACTGAGAAATCCAAGCAGATAATTTCCTATTTTAGACTCTAGCACTGGGAAAGTGTTGGGTCCAATGAGCAGACAAGACTGAGAAATTGTAGATAGTCGGTTAAAATTTATTTTCAGCTTGCTGACACTGAATCTGTCTGGGATGCCAGAAAGCAGGTTGAAATCCATACATGATAAACCACAGAGACTGGTTCGGGCTCCAATAAGAGTCAATTCATATATGCATTTCCATAACTGTGTAGCAGGCTCTGACTAGCCCTGCAGGAGGTGAAGCCCAGTTTGTCATGCATATCAGGCAGGGGGAGTGGAGACTAGGTCCTCCCAATGGGCCCTCCCAGACCTATACCTTTGGGTATTTTCCACAGTCTAACAATTGGAAACCACAATGCTCATCCTCAAGGACAAGACTTCATCTTCAATCACTGACACTTTACACGTAAGCAAGCAGCAGTTGGGCCACAGAGCTCACCTTCACAGCTTGTCTTCATTTGGGCCATAAGTAAGTAAATGGATATTTACTTCAGGTCTCTCAGACTGATGGTCAAGCTGTCATTTGATAATATAATAAGCTAAATCTTCAATCACTCTGCTTGCAGATCAGTTGTGGAATCAGCCACCAACCTCTGTCACAATCCTGGCATAGACCTCAGGATAAAGTAACTAATGAACTTATCACTTTTTTCACTAATTTTGAAATAATTGATTTAAAATATCTATATTCTTTCTTTTTTTGAGTTTATTGCAAAGATTCTGTGCAGAGGGATTACAGTTACACGAGTAGTGAAATGAGTACATTTCTTGTCAAACATTGTTACCCCCTCTTATTTTTCTCCTATTTTTTCTTTTCATGTTTAAATCCATGCTGATGCCTATTCAGCATCCTAGAACCACTAATCTCTACCATTTATTAAGTCAAGAAATGGAATATAGATTGTGTTCTGTTGGACTTGTGCAGAAAGCAAGAGAAATAAGATATAGAAGAAAAAAACCTCCTTTCTTTCTATCAAAATATTCCAGTGACTTCCTATGCCTGAGAAACTCCTGTGAGAAACTCTGTCAGCAGGTGGGTGGCCCCAAGAGGAGCAGCTGGGGCAGCCCAGACTCTCACTTCTGATTCCCTGAGAGGTTTATGTTATGGCTTTATCATTCTGAGAGGGAAATTGTGATACTGTTGATAGTAATAAGTGGCAACATCCTCAGGCTGATGGTGAGAGAATAATCCATCCCAGATCAAGTTGTAGCTCCAGGTTGCAAAATCTTTGCATCATAGATCAAAAGTTTGGGAGCCTTTCCTGATTTCTACTGATACCAGGCTAAATCATAGTTAACGACCTCACTGGCATTGCAAGTGATGGTGGCTGTGTCTCCTGGAGACACAGAATGGATGGAAACAGGGTCATCTGGATGTCACATCTGGTATCTGAATTTAGAAATAATAAAACCTAAATACCCATATTCTTAGTCATGTTATATAAAGACTAAAGCTTCCCTGGCCACACTGGCCTGGGGAAATTCCTAGCATCATACTTCCTTACCTTGGAGCCAGAGCAGAGGGAGCCCAAGGAATTAAGCAGGGGCCCTCATGACCATGCTGTATGCTGAACATGCTGTATGATTCCTGCACAGTGTGTGAGTAGTCTATTATGAAGTCCCAAGGGCCCTGAGCAGTGCTCTGGTTACATACAAATCTCTGATGCTAAGCAGAAATAGAAAGAGTTGCAGATAAAAAAAACAAATTGTTTAAATAGGGATACAGGTGGATCCATTGCAACAATGAGATGTACAAGTTGTTATGTTAAAAACGAACTTTACAACTTTGATGGGGGGGGGAGGATGGGAAGGGATGGGAATGGGAAACAAAGGAGGAGGCTACAATGCTTGATAAGAAATGTACTCATTATCTTGCCCATGTAATTGTAACCTCTCTGTACAGTATTTCAAAATAAAAAAAAAATTAAAAAAGAGCTGCAGAGCTTCCGCCTGTTAGTAATGCAACTAAGGCTTTGTATCTCCAGGTGTTTATAACCATGCTAGGTAAGGATATATTTGTCTGTAGAGAATGGCTTTCTGGAGCCCACAGGAGAGACTAAGTTGACTATTCTGTTATATTTAGATCTGTGTTTCTACCTTTATGTGTTAGGATATTCTTTTATTTCTAAGTTCTTATCTAAGATATCCTATTGCATAATCACATGTTCAGAAACCACAGAAAATTAAGTAGTTCAGGGCATTTGCTTAATGTGGATACTATTGAAAGTAAAGAGATTTCTACTTTTCTCTAATTCCCTGAAATCCTTTATGTGGTATATCATCATTGTTAGCAACCAGTAATGGAATGAGTTGTAAAGAGACAGAAAAAGATATTCTCTTTCTTTCTTTCTTTCTTTCTTTCTTTCTTTCTTTCTTTCTTTCTTTCTTTCTTTCTTTCTTTCTTTCTCTCTCTCTTTCTTTCTTTCTTTCTTTCTCTCTTTCTCTCTCTCTCTCTCTCTCTCTTTCTCACTTCCCACAGGGGTGGATGCATAGAGATATATACATGATCACATAAGACATGAGTGAAATTATATAGGCAGCCACCACATCTATGCATGTATATACATATGCAGATATATAGACTTAAAAAGAAAGAAAGGTGAAAATATAATGCAAAGAAAAAGGAGAATACACTTGAAGTAACTTTCCAAGTAAGTATGAAGATTCAGAAGAAATGGATGAATTCCTACATGAATTTGAGCTACCAAATTTAACCAAAATTAAATACACTACTTAAATGGATATTTAACAAGCATTGAGAGCCAACTAGTCATAAAATCCTACAATAAAGAAAAGCCCAGTTTTTGATGTATGAAGTAGGAAATTTTATTACTATAAAATAACTAACACCTATAACCCTCATAGTTTTTAGATAAATAGAAATGGAAGGGATGTTACTCAACTGATTTTATGGAACAAGTATTACACTCATTCCCAAAAGAGAATTCCAAAAAAAAAAAGAATTATAGACCAATCTTTTTGATGAACTTAGGCACAATAATTCTCAATCAAATATTCGCAAATCAAATTCAACTTCACATTAAAAGATCATAAAACATGATCAAGCATATTGGTTTCTATCCTGAAAAAAAGAAATTCTCACCATATAGAAATCAAACATAATTCAGGACTTAAACAGAATCAAGGTTTAAAAATAGCATGATTACTTTAACTTATCCAGAAAAGCTTTTGACAAAGTTCAACATCCTTTTTATGATACAAATTCAAATGAGGCCTGGGAATGTGGCTCAGTGATAGTGTTCACTTAGCATGCGTGAAACCCCAGGTTTGATTTCTCAGTTAAAGATAAACAGAAAAAGCTGGAAGTGGTGCTGTGGCTCACGTAGTAGAGTGCTAGTCTTGAGCAAAAGAAGCTCAGGCACAGTGCCTAGGCCCTGAATTCAAGTCCCTGGACTGGCAAAAATAAATAATAAAATTGCAATAACTAGTATATGTCTGAGACAAGCAGAAACAGTCAAATAAGTTGATGTTAGGAGAAATGAACCCCAAAATACGTATTCAAATGTTTTTTTTTCTTTCTTGCCATTGTTTCTAACATATTTATAAGATGATTTTTTTATTGTGAGAATACCGTATAGAGGAGTTACAATTACATGGACAAGATAATGAGTACATTTCTTAACAAGCATTGTTGTCTCCTCTTTCTTTCCCCTTCCCATCCCTTCCCATAATTCCCCACACCCCCTACCGATTCTCCCACTCCCCCACCAAAGTTATGAAGTTCGTTTTTGACATAATGACTTGTACATTTCATTGTTGCAATGGGTACACTTGTATCCCTAGTTAAACCATTTCTTTTTGCCCTTCCCCTCCACAAATTATACTAACATCAAATACAGTAAAAGCAGGGGTCATACTGTGGGGAAGGGACATACAAAGCAACATAGAAATCATCTAATAAATATGTTCGAAAAAATTGCATGAAAGAAAAAAGAAAAAAAACATTTGAATTCTTATCTTGGGGTTAATCCCCCTAGCATCAACTTATCTGACCTTTTCTGTTTGACTCAGACATATACTAGTTATTTCACCAATAAAACAGTAGAGGTCAGGAACTTGAATGGAATGGAGTGGGATCAAGGGCAAAGGGGAAGAAGAATGAAGCTGAGAAAAGGAGAATGCAGATAAGAGTTCAATGCAAAGCCAGGTGCTGGTGGCTCACTCCTGTAATCCTAGCTACTCAGAAGGCTGAGATCTAAGGATCTCAGTTCAAAGCCAGCCTGGACAGATAAGTCTGTGAGACTGTTATCTCCAACAAACCACTAGAAAACTGGAAGTGGCACTGTGGCTCAAGTGGTAGAGCAATTACTTTGAGCTGAAGAGCACACGGACAGCACCCACACCCAGATTATGAAGAGTGCACAAAGAGTGGGTAGGGATGGATGGTGAGAATAGTTTAAGGGATGACATTGATCAATTTGCATTGTATTCATAACCTGCTTTTTTAAATGGCAATTCTTTTGTACAACTGCTTAAACATTAAAATTGGGAAACAAAATTAATGATTGAATGGTAAAGTAGGTCTTCTCTGGGTATGGGTACTCATGGGATAGAGAGAAAAAACACAGTAAAGTGGGAAAATATAGTAGAAATACTATATGAACATATAAAATTGCCACGCTGACTCCAGTAGAGTCTGCTTAGCATGGGAAACCATCTATCAGACCAAGATAGGGGCTTCAGAGACCTATCACTGAGTTTTGGGACTTCACCGAAGTCTACCTCGGAGAATAAGGCTTCTAAGAGGCCTACTCCTGGGAAAAGGCTGGCAAAACCCCTGGAAAAGATGTGTTTCTGCCTTTCTTTCCCTCATAAGAGTGCCTATTAATCTTTTACTGCTTCTACTGCTTTGTGTACTTGCTCATTGTCAACATTCCCTTATACAAAGCTCTTTCTTAAGAGTGTTGACGACTCCAATATCTGATGAGTGTCTTATAAATATGACTAACTCACCAGAATTAAGTGCTACCCTGAAACCCCTCTTATGGAGTTTAGTAGACAAGTTATAAGTAAATATAAAAGTATTGGGGGTTTCACAAAGTCACTTCAGCAGAAGGAATTGTTTGTAAGGGACTTATTAGAAGCTGTAGGCTCAGTTAGAACAGAAAGAATGTATGGCAATTGCTGAGGCAATTATTTAGGAGAAAGAATTTCCTGCTATTTACTAAGAGAATTGCTAGATCCAGGTCTCCTTGAGGTTTACTATTAAAGAAGAGACAGGAAAAAATCTTATGGGAAAGTTAAGGCCTCTATAAAGATAGGTATTGGTTAATTGGTGACAAACATCAAAACCTGAACCCATTGTATTCCTTAGAGATAAGCGGAAGACAAATGCCTATCAGGCGACCAGCTGCTGACACCCAAGAATAAAGCCCTGCAGCAAGATTGTGTAACCTTTTGCCCTCTCTCATGGTGACTTCTGTTATAAAAGTTTGCTATCCTCTGCATTAAATCGCACTCAGCATCCACTCCTCTTGTGTGTGAGTTGTCTGTTTGCCATCTCCCCACCTATTCCAGGTTCCTCCCCTAGGTGTCCTCCGTCGTCCCGACAGAACCCGGTCCGTGGCATAAAATGTTTCTAATGAACATTCGGAGTTGTAATCATGTAGTGATAGAAACCACACGAGTCTAAAAAGTGATGGGTATGTAATGTGAAATGCTGTTACAATTGTCAAAGTGAAAATGGTCTTGCAGTCCACAGGGCATGATTTAGGATACCATCATTTTATTGGGTCAGATAAGAGAATGACCTGTTCTTAAGAAATGTTTAGGGTGTAAAACTATGAGGGCATATTCTGAAATTAATGAGAACAAAATGCAATTTTTTACTACACTTACAACCCATCTGTAAGGGTAAAAATGTTTCAAATAATTTACAATACAAAATAAAATTTCTTAACCATATGCTGAAATTATTCTTCCTTTGTAAGACAAATCATTTTTCTACAAATATACAAGATAATTCTGTTTCCTCAAGGATCTGACCCTTAAAAAGCCATATGTTTCTTAATTCCCACCTAATAATTGCCTAAGTCTTGCTCTTGGTTTAGGGACCTCCATATTCTGTCCTTTGAGTGTGGCCTTATTCAGAAACTTGGAAGTTCTTACCAGTAATGCTAAACATATTTGTCAAAGAGAAATTAATTTTCACTTCTTGCAGCCAAGCAAGATGGAACCAGAATTAGGATAAACCTAACCTGGACTAGTCATGATCTACTGCAAAACAATGACTCCCAAATAAGATTCAAATCAATATCACATCACTGAGTTCGGAAACATAGAGAGGAAGAGAGAAGACAGAGATCAAAAGTTCCACTAGGAATATAAGAATGCCAGAAAATCTGACACCTGATGGATCACAAAGGACCCTATGAAAAAGGCAATGTCTTCATTCAAGTCCCTATCTTCTATTTCAATTGGAGCCTTATAATGTCACAACAATAATCAGAGCATCTTGTCAACTAGAAAGAATATGGAAACCCAGAAAAAGTGCTATCGCTCTTTGATATATTCCATTGCTCCCAGAAATTAGACCCCTCACATAGTGTTCCTTCAGTCTTTCTGACAAAGTGGACAATTCAAATATCAAATTTCCTTGGGGGTATGGGGGCAAATGATGGAAGGGCTGACATGATGTATTGAACTCATAAACTGATTTGGAGAATAATACCTTCTTATAAAAATACTTAAAATAATAAAAACATAATTTACAAGGTATCAATTATTTTAATCATGATTACCATTGGGCAACAAAAGTTTCAAACTAAAAAGTTCAAGCCTAAATTTCATAGACTCTTTATGTTTCTTCATTGGATCTATCCTGTTCATAGGATAGATCACAGCAGTAGTCCATTCCCCAGGTCCACAGTGGGGCCAACCCTGCTGCAGGGGAAGAAAACTCAGTTGCTCCTCTATTCTTGTTTGACTTTAGGTTTGAAAGCCTGCACAACTGCCCACTTCTGTCAGGTCCACTAGATAGTATGTTGATTAGCAACAAAATGTGTAGGTGATGTTCTTGGAGTAAACTGGCTTCCCTTGCTCCTGTGTGGAGTGGCTACTCTTGCTGATGATTGTAAATATGAATAACAGGCAGAAAAGTGCACATTCTAGAATGTCAAATTACACAGTTTTAGAAACTGTTATGGAGTAGATTCCTGCAAAGCTTCAAGAAACAGATCCAACAAGGCCACTGCTAATTAAGCGTGTGGAAAGGTCCCCAACATCTGTAGTTTCAGTTTCAGGTGACTCCCTAGGGAAGAAGGATATTCCTGTAACTCAGAAGGATTACAACTCTGCAGCAGTACAGCTACATGAGACCAGGGTTTTGGGCCTGAAGCCTTTCCTGTACGGACTATATGACCATTTGTATTTTTGAGGATTCATCCATTCTGTTATCTTACACCACCAATTTCATCTTGGATATAGATGCAATGTACGTTTTCCCATATACAAATTCACATTTTGCAAATAAGGGAAACCATAAGACCTATGTTTCTTTGGGCTTGGCTTACTTCACTTAATATAATTTTTTCCAAGTCTTTCCATTTCCTAACAAATGGGGCAATGTCCCATGGTTTCCCTTATTTGCAGTATCTAGTATATGTATGAGTCAAGCAGAAAAGGTCAGATAAGGTGATGTTAGGAAAATTAACCCTAAAATATCAATTCAATTTTTTTTTCTTTCATGCATTTGTTTCTAACGCATTTATAAGATTATTTCTTTTTTGTTTTGTATGTCCCTCCCCAACAGTATAACCCCTGCTTTCACTGTATTTGACGTCAGTATAATTTGTGGAGGGCAAGTCGTTTAAATAAGGATATAGGTGGACCCGTTGCAACAATGAGAAGTACAAGTTGTCATGTCCAAAACAAACTTTACAACTCTGGTGTGGATGGGGGATTGGGTGGGAGGTGGGGGGAGGCTGGGAAGGAATGGGAAGGGGAAACAAAGGAGGAGGCTACAATGCTTGATAAGAAATGTACTCATTATCTTGCCCATGCAATTGTAACCCCTCCATACAGTATTTTCACAATAAAAAAATGAATAAAAACAAAAAAATTCACATTTTGTGAAACATCAGGAGAAATACATGACCACAGAATACATTGCAAAAATATACTTTACAAACAAAAATTACTTATCTCAATTCAGATGATGGGAAAACACAAACCCACTTGGTTGTTCTCCTTCAGAAGTCTCAAGTGTAATCCCAGGACTAAATTATAATGATGACTCCAAAGTAGTATTTCATTCATAGACTTTTAAAGAAAATAATAATCTTCTTATTTGCAATAACTACCATAAGTTTAGGAAAAGCAGAATATGTCAAAAGCTATGTACATGTGACCATATAAAATGATATTAAGCGAAATGATCCCCACAATAGGGACACAAATGATTTTTTTCTTTCTTGCTATTGATTATAATGTATGTATAATGTACTATGTGATTTTTCTTGTTTCATTGGTATGTTCCTCCCCCACGGTATAACCCCTGTTGTCACTCTATTTTATTTTGGTGCCCTGAATCTTGTATATACATTCTTCTAATTTGGGGAGGGGAAGGGAAAAACAAAAATGTTTAAATAGGGATACAGGTTGACCCATTGTAACAATGAGATGTACAAGACACTATGTTGAATATGAACTTTACAACTTGGGTGGGACGAGGGCTGGGGGGGGGGGTGAGGGGTGGGAAGGGGGGGAATTAGTTGAGGACTTGGGGAAGGAAGGGCTGGTAGGGAAAAATAAAGGAGGAGGTATCACTGCTCAATAGGATATGTACTCATTAACTTACTCATGTAACTATAACTCCTCTGTACAGTATTTTTACAATAAAAAATGTATTAAAAAGATGGCTACTGACAGATTACATCATATGGGACCCATGTTTTTCCTTACTAAATCTCCACAATCTAAGTTCCCCAGATCTTCCTTTAAGACCAGATCTGTAAATGTTTAAATACATGTTTTAATACACTGTTACTTTGTTGCTTGTGGATAAATTAGAACAGAACTGAAAAATGCATAATGATGTGATCCAATAGAGAAGGATGAATGGATTGGGAGATGAGTCATCATTACCATCTCCATTTAAACTCCCTTTCAACACTAGGCAAACTCAGTTTGTAGGAATGCAACTTAGCATAGCCAGTATGGAGGACAGTAAGGAAGTTACTAAACTACCTAAAAAGAGATATACCAGATAGATGATTTGGCTACCTCACTCCCAGGGCAACATCTGAAGGAAATGAAGCCAAAATACAAAAGTGATATTTATAAAGGAATTTCTGCATATATAGCTTTATTGTAATACTGTTATCACTAGAGAAAATTTGAAATTGATCAATTGTCCTAGAATTGATTAGAAAGTAGTAATGAACTGGTCCATATGTGTATGTATGTCTGTATATGTATATATATATATATATATATATACATTTATATGGATATGGATACATGTACACAACATATATAAAGAAACATGAAATCCTATAATCTGTAGCAAAATGAATGGAACTGAAGGACATTCTGTTAAAACAGGCAAAACAAAAGGCCATTATGTATGGTCTTTCTCATTCAAACGAACTTAAAATAATTAAAATAGAAGAGTAATTATGTGGGCCTGAAAAGGGCTCCAGGTCAGGAGGCAGGAGGGTGAGCACAGGACAAAAGTAGAAGGACGTGATCAATGTACATAATAGATGTATATGGAGAATCCCAGAATCTTATTATTAGACACTGCTAAAATATGCTAATACAATAAATACCAGAGAAGTAAGGACTAAAATCTGAAGCAATGAATCTGTTCTTTGTATTATAAACAATCCTGGTGGTAGCTCATACGTGTAATACTAGCTATTCTGGAAATTGACATCTCATGATCCTAGTTCAAAGCTGGCCTGGGCTGGAAACTTTGTGAGGCTCTTAGCTCAAATTTACCACCAGAACACCAGAAATGGAACTGTGGATCAGTATGTTGGAGTGCTAACCTTGAGCCAAAGAACTCAATCCCAGGACTGACAATAACTATAACACAAAACCATTGCTGCTTAGAATATCTGTTACTTGTGTTATTGTTTTATGAATCTCAACTGTTGACACAATTCACACTCTTCAAGTCTATATTGTCTATCTATGAGCAGCTCTGTCAGCAGGTGGAGGCACCAGGAGGAGCAGCTGGGGCAGCCCAGACTCTCACTTCTGCTTCCCTGGGAGGTTTTTGTCATGGCTTATATCACTGTGGGAAGAAAGTTGTTATATTGTTGACAGTAATAAGTGGCAACATCTTCAGGCTGCAGGCTGCTGATGGTGAGAGTGAACTCTGTTCCATATCCACTGCCACTGAACCTGGATGGAACACCAGATGCCAAAGTACTACTACCATAGATCAGGAGTTTAGGGGATTTCCCTAGTTTCTGCTGGTACCAGGCTAAATTGCCATAAATGTTTCCACTGGCTCTGCAAGTGATGGTGGCTGTGCCTCCTACAGATGCAGACAAGGTGGATGGGGACTGGGTCATCTGGATGCCACACCTCGCATCTGGCAGGGGAAACATGAAACAAATATCCACATTATTAACCGAATTATAAGAAGGCTCTCCTGAAGAGTAAAGCACCATCAATCACACTGAGGAATTTTAATGCCCAATATTCTTTATCCTTACCTGGGAGCCAGAGCAGCAGGAGCCCCAGAAGCTGAGCAGGGATCCTCATGTCCATGTTGTGTGCTGACTGGGACAGACTGCTACACCGACTATGAGCAGCCTATGAAGAAGTCCTGATGGCAGTGGGCCGTGCTGTTGGCACATGCAAATCATCAGCATCTGGACAAAGTTAAACACAACTGTAAGGCTGCCTCATCTCAGTAAGTCTACACAAATTTGAGTCTCAGGAGACTTAGGTCAGGCAACAGACTGTATTGTAGCCACAGATGAGTATCAGCACATTTCTTTCCTGTGGGTGGAGCACACTACTGATTTCATTGTGGAGAAAAGTCTCTTTTCTTTTTATTTCTTTATCTGAGACAAGACCTGTCCATTCAGATGTTAGTTCCAGAAATGTACAGATGTTTGCACAACACTCATTTGGCACATGCCTTTATTATCCAGAGAAGGAACTTTGGGAATTGCTCTGATTCACTGATAAATCTTTATGTGGCAATATTTCAGCACTGCTGTCCTGTAATGTGATACTTAGAGATGAAATAAGAATGAGGAGCTATTACATTGATTAAAAAAAGTTAAACTTGTGAATTGTGCAGCACAGCCTTTTTCTGAATTTCTTGCATCAGCAAATACATAAAAGCAAGACATTTTCTTCTCTTCAAATCTGACCAATCTTTTCCACCATCCTAGGAGTGTGTATAAATTACAATGTCCATTATTGAGGTCTTCATAATCCTTCTGGGTTTTAAACATCTTAACCAAAGCTACTGTGTTTGAATCAGAGATTCTCCTTGAAAAGAAGGATAAACTCGGGTTATGCTGAAGCTTACTGAGTTGCCTAAACCTACATATGTTCTTTTCACTTGGTGGTCTCTTCTAGTTATGAAAAGAACACTGTGTTCAACAGCTGGGTTAAAGATATTGGGCCCAAGTAGAGCGAGTAGAACCATGGAAAGGAAGATTATTTTGGAATTTTTGAACAGAATCCAGGAGCCAGCAGTACATGGAAATGTCATCCATATTGAGAGGAGGCAACATGGGGCTTAGAAGCAAGAGTAAGGAGAGCTGATTGTCTATGCAGGGGAGAAAGAGCATTGCTGGCTGCATTGAAGGTGCTGAGGTGGAATGAGACACGAGGACATCCATATGTGCCTGTGCAGTTGTCAGGGCCCACAAGTTGCTACTGCATGGGATGCAAAGTTGACTCATCTCAGCAGTGTTATGCCAGTCTGAGTAATATATGAGCAAATATGTGAGGGCAGTTGTATGCTATGATCATGTAAGTGACAGTGACAGCTGGTGTTTCTTATCATCCAAAAAAGTTCATCATGTGGCTAAATTCATGAGGGATCAATGGAGCTGACAGTCATACTCTTGAGGGAAATAATTGTAATCTAACTACAGAAGAACTTTGTCTAAGAATAACTTATTGCCGTGCATGCAGGTGGACAAATCACCATAAATTCATATATTTATGTATGTATATATAAGAGTAGATGAATTAATGCGTGGATGGATAATTTTTCACAGCCTAGAAGTAATGATGCTCTAGTTCCATGAATAGATAGCACCATCACTAATGTACCTGTAAACTTTCTCCAACAAGTGAAACAAGGGACCCTTGTGGAAATAATTGATTTTTTTTATCAAAACTAGGAAAGTGTAAGGTAATTTTGTACCATTTTGTGCCAAAAACAAAAAAAAATCCTGATGTGTGAGGTAAAGGAAAAATGGAGAGAATCAGCTAGCACGGTATGCCCAGTGGTCAATTTCAAGGGATTTTGAATACCTTATAAACAGTAATATACACCATTAAATCAATTGTAAATCCTTGGATTCACCATGATATTTTCATAAGAAATGGGATATTCTAAAATTATTAAAAGCTTCACACATTTTCATAAATTGCGAAAGGGAAAAAATTGTTACATAGCAGAGAAATCTAGCAGCCATCACTAGTCTAAAATTGAAATGAAGATCACCAGTAATAATGATTCAAACCATGGGTCTGATAAGAGTCACCATAAAAAGAACACAGTGGCATTTCTAGACTCTGCTCACATATATGTACAACTGAATATAACCTGGAGGAAAATTGCATGAATCTAGTTTGAGAGATGATCAGAAACATGGCTGCTGTGCAGTCACTAAGAATGATAAGACCATGATTATATCCTGTTTTTTCTTACACAGTAGGATGCAAAATAACATATTCTTCCACTAGAACTCATTCATCATTTGGCAATATTTCACTGGCAGTAGGCAGAGATTTCAGTTTATAGAAGAATAGAGAAACAAAAGGTATTTCAAGGAGGAAGCTCAAACAAAATTTAATCCAAAGGTTCATTTGTTATAGAAAGATAAGATTTTTTCCTACCTCTCTCCTCTGTCCTCCTGTGTTCTACTTCTGTAATTAGGAGAAGGTTTTTCCTTGCTGTTAACAAATTGTAGGACTGTGTATTCTCCTTGCCTCGCACAGGCTTCCATCTACCACTAAGATCTGTTTCTCTCCATGAGGCCAAGACAGGTAAGATCAACGTGGACAAATGCAGGAGACAATCACTGCCCAGGGAATGTATTCTCAAACAGGCAAATCATCTGTCCTGCAGTGGGATTAAATTAAACATCCTTAAAGGCAAACTGCCTACAGACAACAATAGCTGTTTGTAATTAGAGCTCTGAAGTGCATAACAGATGCATTGGAAGGAAGAGCAAACATATATGTTCATTGTTTCATCTATGACCAAGGCCATGAGTTATTGATTAAAGAAGGAAAGTAACTTACATTTTGAAGGAAGTATCATTATGAATCAGAGCAATATAACTGATCAAACATAATTTCTCTCCCTTTGCCTGTGAACAAATCACTTAAAATGAAGATTGGTTCTCTTCATTAACAGAGATATTAAAAATGGTCTAAGAGGCTCTGTTACAAGGGGATCCAGGTTTTTTTTAATGGAGTCAGGGTCTGGTTCATGTTACTCATCTGGGTGTTTGCTGATTTCCATTTGCAGGGACATGATGGAATGAAAAATGAATATCCTAATTCAGAAGATGAGTTTGTTAAATGGGCTTCAATAAGATCCCACGGGATATTTTTAATGAACCACAGATGTTCAATTTTAAATTATTTCCTCTTCCTCTCATTCTAATCATCCTAAGAGGTGAAGAGACAAAATGTGTTCCAAGATGCCCACTACCCACTTCCCTTGAGTAATAGTGCTGCTAGAGAGGGTGGCAAAAGGGGAGCAGGTGGGGTGGGGTGGCTGAAGTCTCAGGAAACAGGACAGCATGAGAAGTATTTGTTCATTGTCTTGCATTTGCATCAAAATGAGGGTTCGGTAAGATCAGAGGTTTGTGTCTACAAGTGCTTGTGGTACTGCAAGAGTAAGAGCTCAATAACTGAAGGTATTTAAGCTTCCCCCTAGAGGGAGCTGTGGCACCTTAAATCTCTTGGTGACAGAGAGATTGGTTAGCATTTGAGATGTCATTGGGGGAACTAGTTGTCCTGAGGTGCAGCAATGAGAGGGATTCCTAAGTATGTGAGAACTCATTTTTGAAGAAGGTGTTTGCACTGATGGAAATCTAAGAAGTCTCTTTGGACAATCAGGATGTGTTAGCTAAGAACTCAAACATGTGAGGTCATTGTGTTTTCTATTCTCAGATTCCCATTTGGTCTCTTTCATATTACTATTGGGACCTTATTTGTTCCATTATATTCTTCATATATTCCTTTTTAGGTGTTTGATCAAAGATCAGAAGCTTCAATGATGTTTAAACATTCGTAGCATTTATAATCCATAAAATAACTACTTTGAAGTCTCATTAGCATTTGGTGGTTGGTTACTGATGTCATTGATCTTTTATTTTAAACTTTTCATTTCCAATTTATTGTTTGAATCTCTAATGGCTTACCTTTATCTACATAGCATGACAAATGCCAGTGATGGGTCAGGTTTCCTACACTACAAGTCCATCCTGCTTCTTCCATACACCCTGGTGTGTGGATTGAGAGTGCATTCAATGTGCAGCCACGTCACCTCACTTCCCTTTGCTCAAGGCCTCTCTAGTGTCTCTGTCACTCACACATGGAGTGAGGTTTAGAGAAGAGTATTGAGGGGAGGCGTAGGAGGGATAAGGGAGAATGATGAAAGGGTGTCATAATTATAACTGTACTTGTACTTACAAACTGATTTGTTGAATGGTAACCACTTTGTACAACTACTTAAAGACAATAAATATATAAGTAAAATTAAAAAAAAACATTTTGCAGAACACCGGAATCAAATACTATGGGGGAAGAACATACAAAGAAATAGACAAAAAAGATCACATAGTACATTATAAGTACATTAAAAAGAACAGCAAGAAATATAAAAAAATTGTAGACCTATCTTGGGGTTCATTTCACTTAACATCAGCTTATATGGTCATATGTACAGAACTTTTGACCTCTTCTGCTTGTCCTAGGCATATACTAGTTATAGCAGATAAGGGAAACCATATAACCTATGATACTTTGGGTCTGACTTACACCACTTAATATAAATTTTCCAGGTCTTTCCATTTCCTAACAAATGGGGTGATGCCATTTTCTATGGAGGCATAGATTTCCTTTTCTTGATCCATTCATCTACTGAGGGGCATGTGTGTTAGTTCCATAGCTTAGCTATTGTGAATAAAGCTGCGATAAACATAGTTGTTCTGGTAATATGGCCTTGTTTGTGATCGTTTGGGTATATGCCCAAAAGTGCGATTGCTGTGTCATAGGGGAGCTCTATGTAGAGTCTTTTGAGGAACCTCCATACTACTTTCCAAAGTGGTTGAACAAGTTTACACTCCCACCAACAATGCAATAGGGTTCCCTTTTGGCCAAATTCCCTCCAGCATCTGTTGTTATTAGATTTCTTGATTATACCCATTCTAACTGAGGTGAGGTGGTATCTCAATGTTGTTTTGATTTGCTTTTCTTTTATGTCTAGAGAAGTTGAGCATTTCTTCTTGTGTCAATTGGCCATTCTTATTTCCTCTTCTGAGAAGTCTCTCTAAGTCTTTAGCCCACTTATTAATTAGGCTGTTGTTTCTTTGAGGATACATTGTTGGGGGATTTAATTTTTTGAATTCTAAGTATATTTTAGATATGAGGCCCTTGTCCAATGTATGGCTAGTGAAGATCTTCTCCCAATCTGTGAGCTTTCTATTGATCTTGCTTGCTATGTCCTTTGCCATGTAGAAGCTTTGCAGTTTCATGCAATCTCTTTTTGTTCAAATTTTCTTTGATTTGTTGTGTTTCTGGGTCTGTATGAAGAAAATTTCGGCTTGTGCTAAGGAGCCCTAGAGTTTCTCCTATTCCTTCCTGTAATATTTTCAAGATGTCTCTTTTTGTATTGAGGTCTTGGTTATATTTGGAATTGATTCTGGTGCAGGTGGTATATATGGATCTGCCTTTAGTTTAGAGAAAGGGTTTTAAAGATCTGTTTGGTAAAAAAAAATCCCTTGACAACAAGAAATTGATAAATGTTTAGGTTGGTGAACTAATTTGTTAGTTACATTGTTTAGATGATTGGACAATATGTGTACATACCAAAACCTACTGTACTTCAAATATATTATAATGTGTCAATCACAAGTTGTTTAAAAAATTAATGACAATTTTTTCTTTACAATGTTGTTTTTCAAAAATCTTTTGTAAAAAATATGTTGCCCTGCTTTTAAAAGGTTACTTTGACATACCTAGAAAGGCTTCTTCTTTATTGAATGACTACAAATTTTAGCACATCCTGGACTACACATAAGCACAGATGTGTGTTCTTTGTATGTCAGAACAGGCAATATCAGATATGTGCTGCTTGCACAAGAAGGAAGACAGAAAGTTAGGGTGTGCAGATGCCTCCAGGACCTTCCTCCCAATACTTTCTAGTAACCTTAAAAGACTGACTCCACCTGAGCAGCTCTGTCAGCAGGTGGAGGCACCATGAAGAGCAGCTGGGACAGCCCAGTCTCTCACTTCTGCCTCCCTGTGAGGTTTTTCTTACGGCTTGTATCACTGTTGGAGGTCTACTATAATCTTGTTCATAGTACAAAGTGGCAATATCTTCAGGCTGCAGGCTGCTGATGGTGTGTGAACTCTGTTCCAGATCAACTCCCATTGAACCTTGATGGAACCCCAGAGGCCAATCTATTTGCAAAATAGATCAGAAGCTTTGTAGCATTCTCTGGTCTCTGCTAATACCAATTTAACTCATTGCTAATGTGCTGACTGGCCCTGCAAGGGATGACAACTCTGTCTCCAAGAGATGCATGTAAGTGGGAGGACTGGGTCAACTGGACATCACATCTTGCACCTGACAATGGAAACAGGAAAAACATTATGCATTTAATTAATTAATTATGCTATCCAAGTACTTCCAGAAAGAAGCAGGCTGTTTTTCTTTCTGGCTATTATTTTAGCATATTTATAAGATATTTCTTTGTTTCTTTGTATGTCCTCCCTCACAGTATAACCCTTGTTTTCACTGTATTTGATGTTAGTATGATTTGTGGAGGGGAAGGGAAAAAACAAACCGTTTAAATAGGGATATAGGTGGTCCCATTGAAACAATGAGATATATAAGACATTATGTCGAAAAACGAACTTTACAACTTTGGCGCGGGGATGGGGGTGGGGGGAGATGGGAAGGGATGGGAAGGGGAAACAAAGGAGGAGGCAACAATGCT
>NW_012267464.1:212614-213784 GCF_000151885.1 Dipodomys ordii
TTCATGATGAGAAGAGCAAATTAGAGTAATTAGTTTATATATACACAAAACATTTACTTTTTTAGTATAATTTTTAAGATCTGTGAATTTTAACTTTTGTTACTCAGGTTAACAAACTTGAAACTGGTTATCATTTTATAAATCTTTAAATCTAAGTTTCATTCTAGTGAAAGGAATCCGTTAATAGGGAGTTGTAAAAGAGATGTAAACATTTTATACACATAGAAATGAAATCAACACAGTAATGAAAGTGAGTGCTACTTTGAAAATAATTCAGTGCTCAGAAAATAATTCAGAAGAAATATTAAATTAAAACTCCAAGTGATTTTGGCAAGGAAAAGGGAATTTAAAATGGTGAATAAAGAACAATTGGTGAACCATTGCCACAGCAATACCCAAAAACACTAAATTGGAAATGAACTTTACATCTTGTGGGGAAGTGTAGACAGGTGGGAAGGAAAGTGTAGAAATTGAGGGAGGGGGTAAACAAGAAATTTACTCATTACATCACATATGTAAATGTAACCCCCCTGTACATAGTTTTAAATTCAATTTAAATTGAATTTAGAAAGTAAACAAATGGATAAATGTTGGAGGGCCATCAGGTAGAGTGAAAAGTAAAAGGAAATGGCAATAAATAATAAATTCAATAGAAGAATATATTATATATTACAACACGGTACTATGTAGTCTGTGTGCATAGAGAATATTATGAAGTAGTATATAGAGAACATTACATACATGAAACATATACACAGAATATATACATATGTCTTTAAAGCATATAGGACAATATATCCATGTATGTTAGCATATAAACATTTGTCAATAATGTGCACGTAGATACCAGACACATATGAAACGTGACATGTATAACATATGTGACATATTTGACACATGTAAACTATACATCATATGTAACATGCACATGACAAATATGTGGCATATGTGATGTATGTAATGTATGTAACATATATGATGTATATGTGACCTAGGTGTCCGATATGGAATGTGACATATATGGTAGATAGGCATATATGTCATAGAAATGTATGTGAATAAAGAATAATAAAGAATAGTATATATTTTGAATTTTTGATCAATGTATATTATAATCATCTTGTAAATATACCAATGAAAGCCCTTTGTACAGTTCCTCTATGCTAATGC
>NW_012267464.1:213834-231854 GCF_000151885.1 Dipodomys ordii
ACAGCGCCACTTCCAGCTTTTTTCTTTTTGCTTATGTGGTGCTGAGAAATCAAACCCAGGGCCTCATGCATGCAAGGCAAGTGCTCTACCACTGAGCTACCTTCCCAGCCCCCTGAGGATCATGGTTTGAATCCACCCTGGTGAGGAATAAATTGATCTCCAATAAATTACCCAGAAAAAAGCCAGAAATGATGTTATGGTTTAAGTGGTAGAATGCTAGCCTTGAGCACAAAGATCTCAGAGACAACACCTCACCTACATCCTGAGTTCAAGCCCCAGGACTGGCCAAAAAAAATACAAACAAACATCAAAAAACCAAACAAAAAAAAACACACACCAACTAAAAAAAAAAACATATATGAGCACTTCACAAATGAAAGAATGCCAAAGTAATATGTCTATTGTTCCTATGTATCTAATTAACACATGGATAAACATACTTTCTTTGTCTAACTCATCATTTCAAATTCTGATCCTGAAAAAGAACTCTAGGGAAAAATGGCCCTTCCTCACTCTTAGCCTGAACATCATGAAGCTCAGGACCCAATCTGTTCTTTTGAGCACAAGCAGTGACCTGATCAGTGCAGAGGAATCTGGGCCCCTGCTGAGGATAGCATTGACAGTGCAGCCCCCTCTCCCCTCCCACAATTGGATATGGTGTGTGCACATGTTCCCTTCAGGGCTGCATGTGTTCAGCCCTCCTTCCCTCACCTTTCTTATCTGTACTTGATGATTTCACTACAAGAATCCTGGTGCAAGTGTCAGCCTTGTCTTGTGTGATTACACTTTCAAAGTGAAATATGAAATAGGAACTTGTACATGAGAGACATGACCCCTTCCATAAACATGGTCCTAGCTGCCATGTGTACCATGAAAGCCTGGAATAGAGCTCCCCAGGCTCAAGCTCCTAAGGACAAAAGGAAAGCATCACCCTGCTTTCCCAAGGTCTCTAAGATCAGGGTTCAGTTTTTTTCTCCTTGTATGGATTTTGTCATCTCATGGAAGCTTTGTGACATAGCAACTGGCAAGATTTCCATTTGGAGTTTGGTTTTGTTTTGTTAAGCAATCTTCTCAAACAATTATGCAAGAAAATCTCAGTATTTTAATGCAAAAGTATGCCATTTTATTTCTTTTACCTAAGGATTAATTTTAATTTGCATATATTAATAGCATGAGGTGATTTTTAATGATAATTCTATACCTAAATTCAGTGTACTTTGAAAAAGTTCACTACCTTCTTTCTATTTCCACTGTCATTTCCCTCCAACACCTACTATTTTTCTTACAGTATATAATTGACTTCATTATTCACAAATATATGTATATATACATGCATATTATATTATATATTATACTTAATTCATTTTCATTTGTGCCTTTGGTCCCTTACCTATCTCCCTTTAGACATTTTCCATATTTTGCTTTCATGAACTGTCACCATGTTTTATTATTACTATTATTTAATTATTATTATATTATCATCATCATTTAATTCTACATACCACAAATGAGTGGGACCATGGAATATTTGGCTTTGGAATCCTGACTTATATCATTCAACATGATCTCCAGTTCCTAAATTTTCCAGCATATTATATAATTTCATTGTTCATCTCTCTCTGTCTTTGCTAATGATCAAGAGCAATAATGTCCTCAGGACTTTACTAAAATCCCTATTGTCAGTCATAGGCCTTGAACTCAGGGCCTGGGCACTGTCCCTGAGCTCTTCTGCTCAAGGTTAGCACTCTAGCACATTATGTTACAGCCACCCTTCTCGTCTTCTGGTATTTACGTGGAGATAAGAGTCTCACAGCTTTCTGTCCACATTGGCTTTGAACCAGATCCTCAGATCTCAGCTTCCTAAGTATCTAGTATTATAAGCATGAGCCACCAATGCCCAGCACATCCTCATTTTAAAGAAGGATCTGAGGAGTCATGATGGGTCAAGACAAGGTCAGGCTGAATCCTGAATCTCAGATTTAGAAGAGAATTCACGAAGCAAATGGGTGCAACAGTGTCAGAGGAACAAAGGGAGGGCAAATGCCTCTCTCTTGTGAGGCCTTCCAAGTGGAAATCATATCCCCTGGATACCATATTCCAGATGCTCTGAAGTACAGATCTGTGTTCTTTTTATGACAGCAGAAGCATTGTCTGGATGATTACTGTGAGGCTGAGATTGAAGAAATGCAGGTAAGATTGAGAGGATTGTCACTGACCACCTCGACCAAATCCCCAACTGAACTTCAGAGCCTGGCTGTAGCTGCAAAGCACTGTCAGCAGGTGAATCCACACGGAGAAGCAGCTGGGGCAGCCCAGCCTGTCACTTCTGCTTCCCTTGGAGGTTTATGTTATGGCTTGTACCACTGTGGGAGGGTAAATATTACCCTGTTGACAGTAGTAAGTTGCAAAGTCTTCAGGCTGAAGACTGCTGATTGTGAGAGTGAACTCTGTCCCAGATTGGCTCCCACTGAACCTGGATGGCACGTCAGGTTCCAAAATGTTTTCCCAGTAAATCAAGAGTTTAGGAGCTTTCCCTGGTTTCTGCTGATACCATTGTAAATCATTGCTAATACCCTGACTGGCCTTGCAGGTGATGGAGACTCTGTCTCCTACTGATGCAGACAGAGAGGATGGAGACTGGGTCACCAGAATGTCACAACTGGTACCTGATATTGGAAACAAAAGACAAATATCCACCCAAATAGTTATACTGTGAGAACTTCCATGAAGATCTAGGCTTCTAGACCTAGACTTCTCCCATGGGGTGGAAGAAGTGCCATCCTTCCTTACCTGGGAGCCAGAGCAGCAGGAGCCCCAGGAGCTGGGCAGGGGCCCTCATGTCCATGGTATGTGCTGACTGGGACTGACTGATACACAGAATTTGAGCAGCCTTAAAGAAGTTCTGAGGCCAAGTGGGCTGTGCTCTGGGTGCATGCAAATCCTCAACTGCTAGCCAAACCAACAGAGTCAGCACAGATGCATGGTGTCGGAAATCCAGGTCAAAGCCCAGAACTAAAGTTATCATGTGTTCCAATGAGACCTGCACATCACAAATTTGTCCTTGAAAATGTTTTACCAAAGACAGAATGACTCTCTTACTCTTTTTTTAAAAGCTTATTTTTATGGGCTGGGAAGGTGGCTCAATGGTAGAGTGCTTGCCTTACATGCATGAGGCCCTGGGTTCAATTCCTCAGCACGACATAAGCAGAAAAAGCCAGAAGTGGTATTGTGGCACAAGTGGTAGAGTGCTAGCATTGAACTGAAGAGCTGAGGGACAGCGCCCAGGCCCAGAATTCAGGCCCCATGACCAAACAAAAAAATTAAAAACTATATTTTGATTTCAACATGATCTATATTAGGATATTCACAATAGCTTTTGCATGTCAGTCACTCAGAAAAATATCAGAATGAAAATAATTATAGAAGCAGCTGCCTTGGCACCGGATTTCTGGGTTTTTTGTTTTTCTGCCCTACCCCAAAGTGTAGTTAATCATAATCAGCATTATCCAGAAATTGATAAGTGATGACACTGATCATAGGTAGGTAAGTAGTTGGCTAGGTAGAAGTAGATAGGTAGGAATGTATGGAGTTAGGGAAATAGAAAAAAAATATAAATAATTACGATAGATTAAAGCAAGAAAACAAGGGTACAAGGAAGGAAAATCTAGATAGCTACCTAGGTAGCAGGCTGGATTTAAACATTTTTTTAAATACCATGTTAAACAAAGCAAGTGCAACCAAAATTCATGATCTGCAATGCAGAGACCAGCCCATGGTGCTTGCATTGCTGCCCTGTGCACTCCTGATGAATACTGGCTTTTCTTCTCTTGTGGATGTTCTTTCCCAAAGCCTCCCTCCAAGACATTTCTCAAGATGTTTTTTTTAATTTTCAACCTCATATGAAGGAAAGAACTTGGTTCTATTTCTTGTTTTGTAACCATTATTCTTTTCTACACCAATCATTTTCTAAGCTTTTCAGTGCAGTGTGTCTCCTAAATTTATTATCTGAAACTGTGGCCCCTCAAAAGCTAAGTTGTCCTCTAACCCATGGGCTCACATTTATTTTAGTCTACTCCATTTCATACATGTGAATATCCCTATATCCCTCTCCAGTTTATCTAGTGTCTAAGTGATGGTATTTTCGATGAATGAGACACAAACAGGCAAAAAAAATGGGGTGAAATGCAACATGACCAAGATTGGGGATGAGGAACTGGAGCCACACAGTATGCAGAGGACATCTCGGGGCAGTGAGGACAAAGACCACAGGCTGTGAAGCTAGAGTGAAGTGAAGAGGGTTCCCACATGGAGTTTATTTATTACTATGTCCAAACAAGAACAGAAACTGGATGGCCATTTGGAAAACTTTTACTTACACTTGGCTGAAAACTATGACAATGTATTAAATGGGTGAGAACTAGAAAAAGAAATATGTCTACTAAATGTGGCTCTGATACAATAAAAAATATACATTTGCTCATCCTCCTCTACTCATGACATGAAAGCCTAGAAATCCCTTGGAATTTAAGAGAGAGAAAAAGAGAAGGAGAGAGAGAGAGAGAGAGAGAGAGAGAGAGAGAGAGAGAGAGAGAGAGAGATGCTTGGGCCTGGATGTGAATAAAGACTGAAATCCAACAATCTTTGTTACACGGTGTTCTCCTATGAGGGAAGAACAGGTAATATGCCCCGTGAGGATAGACAACCACATGACATTGCCTCCTAAGACATGTTTTCTCTGAAAGTCCAGTTAATGAGCCTGAACCTAATCTATGGAATATGATGGGAATCAACATCCTCAAAACTGATCAGCAACACCAAATGATTCCTGAGAATTAAGAAGGAAAAATCAGTGTTTTAGAGAAGCAAGTGTCCACTCTACAATTAAGGATCAATGCTGTGACTTAATCAGAGAAGGAAAAGGTTAGTCATAGAACTAAAAGGGGTTATTGAGAATCTTGGGGATATAAGAGACTATCATTTCTTTCTCTTTTTTTACCCTCAAATGCTTCCCTTAAAATAAATGGACAGGCTACTTTTTTATTGAAACTCATGATGAATATAGTAAAAATACACACTCTGCTAAAAATAGGTCTGTGTTGGTTTATATAGATTTCATCAGACAGTAATCATCCTCACTGACCAGTGTGTACTGCTTCAAGCTGTGAACACATGATGGATTAGAAGACCTCTGCCTTTGGATAACTGGCACACAGTTGAGTTTAATTTCCATGAAATGTAATTGTTCAACTTCTTGTCTATTTCTCTGTTCATTATGATAAATTAGAAGACACTAAATGGAACTGGAAGGCCAATACCATGTGCCCTGATTAAGGACACTGCTGAAAGTGGGAGAATACGACTGGGGACCAGTGACTCAAAGCTGTAATTCTAGCTACTCAGGAAACTGAGCTGTGAGGATCACAGGTCAATGCCAGCTCACACACAAACATCTGTGAGACTCTTACCTCCAATTAACCAACAAAAGCCAGCAGTGAAACTGTGGGTCAAGTAGTTCAGTGCTATCTTTGAGCAGAAAACTTCAGTCACAGCATCCAGGCCTTAAGTTCAAAAGCCACAACAACATTGAGAAATGGGATGAGAATCCCAAAGGAGTAAGTTAGGAGCAGCCCTAGAAACAGGATTTGTTCATTTGATTTTTGTCAGTCTCATTAAAATCAAATTCCGTGAGATCATTGATTTTCTTAGATGTGCTCATGACTTCGCTGTTGGCTATTGTTCATAATAACTATCAGTGTATAACCGTAAATAATTCCTTTGTGTTGATGATAGGAATACATGAACAGCTGTTCAACTTGATACCTGCTGCTGTTTCACCTTTGACCACCAGAGGGAGGAGTGGAACCTTAGAAGTGTCAGTGATAGGCATAGGGAGGACTTGAACTGGGACAGGATAGTCTGGCTGACCTGAGTAGCAGTGACAAAGGTGGCTCCTGAGCATGTGGTGACTTAAGGTTCTGCAGTGGTGCTTGTACTGAGAGAGATATCAGTAGTCTGCTCTGATGTCTGGAACTGATACGTACTGAAGAAGAAGAACTTAAACATGACTTTAAAACTCCAACAAGGGGCTAAGACAAAGCCATAAACCCTGCACTCTGTTCTCATCCTGTCCAATGACTTAAATATTTTGCATGAGGTAACACAAGAAGTATTGCTTCCCTTATTTTTGTAATCAACTATTCTGGTACCAACTATGTCATGTTTCACATGGTGTATTAGTTGGAAGAGTTTAGTCAATGTTTAATGTATTTAACTACTGAAAATGTTGGTGAATATTGGTGAGAATCTTGCACTTACTATGCCAATCTTGACCATTCACAGTCTCACAATGACAATTCTTGGGAAAACTCCATTTTTGTCTCCCTTTCCAAGATTTACCACATTTGCACTTTTCTTTCACATCCTCTCATGATTTGCATAGTACTATTGGGTCCAAGCCAGGATGCACAGAGTTCTGTTTGCAATTAGCTTGTGGCTCACATTTTCCTGGGCTTCACTTAATAATGATAACTGCCTACAGGTGTAAGAACCTTGCACGACTAATCATTTCAACAGGGAAATAATGTGATAATGTGCCATTTCTCCCTACTTCATTTGAGGCTAAAATAACCATCTTCTGGAAAATAGTGCCTCCTTCAGCTCACTTTGGAACAATGCTCACACACCTGAACAAAAGTGCTAAAGCAATGGGAGCTATAGATTGATGCTGGGAGGCAGCAATCAAGCTTGTAGCCCTGGCTGCATAGGAGGTTGAGATCTGAAGGATCCTGATTGAAAGCCAGTCTAAGAAAAAATGGTCAGAAGACCTATCTCCAAAATGATCTCTAAAAGCATTTTTGGGTGCATGGCCTAAGTAATCGAGGACCATTCAAGTAAATGAAAAGCCATATGTTCAACCTCAACTCTTAAAAATAAATACTAATAAAATGTAGTTCTTTCAAAGTCATTGTTAATTGAAAAGCAACACCAACAAACAAGTCTGGCTCTAGTTAGGGTTCTGAAAGAAAGCTAACCATAAAATCTCTTCTGGGAAATTTAGCAAAATATGACATTTAACAAGCTAAAATATTTTGGCTTTATATGTCAAAATTACTGGCAATGAGCTCTGTAAAAGACAAAAATTCATGATAATTAGAGTAATTAGTTTATATATACACAAAACATTTACTGTTCTTTTAGTATAATTTTTTTTGTCGGTCGTGGGGCTTGAACTCTGGCCCTGGGTGCTGTCCTTCAGCCCTTCGGCTCAAGGCGAGCGCTCTACCACTTGAGCTACAGCACCACTTTCGGTTTTCTGGTGGTTTATTGGAGATAGGAGTCTCATGGTCTCTCCTGCCCGGGCTGACTTTGAGCTGCGATCCTCAGATCTCAGCCTCCTGAGTAGCTAGGATTACAGTCGTGAGCCACCAGCACCCGGCTTTTTTTAGTATAATTTTTAACATCTGTGAATTTTAACTTTTGTTACTCAGGTTAACAAACTTGAAACTGGTTATCATTTTATAAATGTTTAAATCTAAGTTTCACTCTAGTGAAAGGAATCAGTTAATAGGGAGTTGTAAGAGAAATGTAAACATATTATACACACAGAAATGAAATCAACACAGTAATGAAAGTGAGTGCTACTTTGAAAATAATTCAGTGCTCAGAAAATAATTCAGAAGAAATATTACAACTCCAAGTGATTTTAGCAAGGAAAAGGGAATTTAAAATGGTGAATAAAGGACAATTGGTGAACCATTGCCACAGCAATACCCAAATGGAAATGAACTTTACATCTTGTGGGAAAGTGTAGTCAGGTGGGAAGGAAAGAGTAGAAATTGAGGGAAGGGGTAAACAAGAAATTTACTCATTACATCACATATGTAAATGTAACCCCACTGTACATCATTTTAAATTCAATTTAAATTGAATTTAGAAAGTAAATAAATGGATAAATGTTGGAGGGCCATCAGGTAGAGTGAAAAGTAAAAGGAAATGGCAATAAAAAATAAATTCAATAGAAGAATATATTATATATTACAACACGGTACTATATAGTCTGTGTGTATAGAGAATATTATGAAGTAGTATATAGAGAACATTACATACATGAAACATATACACAGAATATATACATATGTCTTTAAAGCATATAGGACAATATATCCATGTATGTTAGCATATAAACATTTGTCAATAATGTGCACGTAGATACCCGACGCATATGAAACATGACATGTATAACATATGTGACATATTTGACACGTGTGAACTATACATCATATGTAACATGCACATGACAAATATGTGGCATATGTGATGCATGTAATGTATGTAACATATATGACGTATATGTGACCTGGGTGTCCAATATGGAATATGTGACAGATATGGTAGATAGGCATATATGTCATAGAAATGTATGTGAATAAAGAATAATAAACAATAGTATATATTTTGAATTTTTGATCAATGTATATTATAATCATCTTGTAACTATACCAATGAAAGCCATTGTACAGTTCCTCTATGCTAATACTACTTTTTAAAGAAAGAAAAAAAAACATCTTTTAAACCTCAAAAAAAATACCATCAGGCCTACTACTTAATAGCAAATTCAAATTCTTAGAAAATGAGTATCAATGTGAAATATGTCATGTCCTCACTTATTGGAACATACTACTGGAAAATATAATGGATTCAAAGTATTCTTTGAAGATATTTGTATTTGAAAATGTATTGACACATGTTTTCTTTTTTTTTCTTTTTTCTTTTGTTGGTGGCGGGTCT
This sequence comes from Dipodomys ordii, assembly GCF_000151885.1. Classification (NCBI taxonomy): domain Eukaryota; kingdom Metazoa; phylum Chordata; class Mammalia; order Rodentia; family Heteromyidae; genus Dipodomys; species Dipodomys ordii. Next base: position 222,622 of record NW_012267464.1, read on the forward strand.
GCAACTCTGGGCTTGGGTGCTGTCCCTGTGCTCTTCAGCTCAAGGTCAGCATGCTGCTGCTTGAGCCATAGCACCACTTCCAGTTTTCTAGTGGTTAATTGGAGATAAGAGTTTCACGGACTTTCCTGCCTGGACTGGCTTTTAGTGAAAATAAGTGATTAACCTTTTAAGAGATTATCATTATTATTTTAATATACTTTTATTGTAAAGATAATGTATAGAGGGTTACAGATACATCAGTAAAGTAATGAGTACATTTCCTATTGAGCACTGTTACATCCTCCTTTGTTTTTCCCTATTATTTTTACCTTTCCTATCCACCTTCCCAACTACTCCCTCCCCACCCAAAGTTGTAAAGTTCATTTTCAACATAATGTCTTTCACATCTCATTGTTACAATAGGACCTTCTTATTGGCTGCTTTCTGTCATAATATATGAACTTTAATTCTACAGAAATTAGAAAATCTTGCCAAAGTTCTACTCTGACCAAAGCAAGCCATTTCAGCCAGGTGCCAGTGGCTCACACCTGTAATCCTAGCTACTTCTAGGAAGCCTTCATCTGAGGATGGTCATTTAAAGCCAACTCTATTTTAATAAACTACCAAAACTATCAGAAGTAGAGCTGTAGCTCAATTGGTAGAGTGTTGGCCTTGAGGCTAAAATGTTCAAGGATGGCTCCCAGGATCTGAAAACAAGTAACAGAACCAGCACACTGAAAAAGGAAAGAGCCATTTCAATGTTCATACATTATCAATAGAACTAACAGACACTATGGAAAGGAAACCATCCTCCAGTGACTTTGACCTAAACTGTCACTCTCCTATGTTCCCACATAATACTGGTGACCACATGCTGGACAAGGAAAAGAATAAGGACCCAAGAGGAGTGTCCATTGTGCCAGGTGGGAAGCAGGCTTCCAAATGTCATTGATAAAGACCAAAGGAAACCAAAGAAGGAAGAACAAAACATATAGAGAACACTTTGTCTTCAGCCATTCTGGCTCCTTTGCCCGATGTTCTTAGTTTTGCGATTGGAATCATGTATATTATCAGGTGTCAGCCCAGATGCTATTCAAAGTGAGTTGGTTGTGTCCATCAAGCTGGAGCACCATTTGGGCACAGGAAATGTGAAACTATGGAAAGATTGTGAGATCTATGGGATGATCACATAGAAAAGATGCAATCTCAAGGACCAGGAGCAAGTGGATGTTTTATATTGAGGATGACTAACATTTGCAGGAAGAAGACCCTCAAAGCTGGAAATTATCTAGAGGTTGAGGTACCAGGAAATATAGAAGGGCTAATTTGTCTGGAAGACTTCACCCAGAGACATAGAGTGAGTACCTTTGCCAGACTCACAGGCCCAGTGTGTTTACGAATTTCCATGACCTGGATTTATCTTTCCTTATCAATAGATGGTGTGGATGGAGTTTTCTGCAGTGAACACTGTATCCACTTCTTTGGTGGCTAAAAAAACAGTACTATTTGTACTGTTTTTGAAATAACTGGATATGCAAAATTAAAATTGGGACATATAAATCTGCCTTTAAGGAAAATAGTAAGTAACCCCATTTCTGGACATTTATTCAAATGACCAAAAACCAGGTCACACTAAAGCCACCAGCAGGACCATATAAATAAATTCTGATGCCCCTCGGTGGATGAATGGAACAACAAAATGTAGTATTTATATACACATTTGAACTCTATGCTTCCATCAGAAAGAAAGATATTGCCCCACTCACAAGAAAGTGGAAACACCAGGAAACATAATACTAAGAAATGTAATCCAAAGCCAAAGAAACATAAACCACATGTTTTCCCTCATTTTTATGTTTCATTTTTTGTTATGAAAATAATGTACAGAGTGGTTACAATTACATGGGCAAGATAATGAGTACATTTCTTATAAAGCATTGTTGCATCCTCTTTGTTTCCCCTTCCCAACCCTTCCCATTCTCTCCCCACCCCACCCACCAAATCCTCCTCTGCCCCCCACCAAAGTTGTAAAGTTCGTTTTCCACATGACGACTTGTACATCTCATTGTTGCAATGGGTTCACCTGTATCCCTATTTAAACAATTTGTTTTTTCCTTTCCCCTCCACAAATTATACCCATCTCAAATACAGTGAAAGTAGGGGTTATACCGTGGGGAAGGAACATACAAAGCAACAAACAAATGATCTTATAAATGTGTTAGAAAAAAATGCATGAAACAAAAAAATTGAATACATATCTTAGGCTTCAGTTCCCTAACATCAACTTACCTGACTTTTTCTGCTTGACTCATACATATACTAGATATTGCAAATAAGGGAAATCATGGGACCTATGTTTCTTTGGGCCTGGCTTACTTCACTTAGTATAATTTTTTCCAAGTCTTTCCATTTCCTAACAAATGGGGCAATGTCATTCTTTCTGATGGAGGCATAGAATTCCATTGTGTATACATACCACATTTTCTTGATCCATTCAATTACTGAGGGGCATCTGGGTTGGTTCCATATCTTAGCTATGGTAAATAATGCTGCAATAAATATAGTCGTGCTGGTAGCTTTTGTGTGGTCTTGTTTGTGAACATTTGGGTAAATGCCCAAAAGTGGGATTGCTGGGTCATAGGGGAGCTCTATGTGAAGTCTTTTGAGGAACCTTTATGCTGCTTTCCAAAGTGGTGGAACAAGTTTACCCTCCCACAAATAATACAGTAAGGTTCTCTTCCACATCCCCCTCCAGCATCTGGTGTTCTTAGTGTTCTTGATTATAACCATTCTAACTGGGGTGAGGTGGTATCTCAGTGTTGTTTTGATGTGCATTTCTTTTATGGCTAGAGAGGTTGAACATTTCTTCATGTGTCTATTGGCCATCCCTCTTTCCTCTTCAGAAAAGTTTCTCTTTAAGCCCTTATCCCATTTATTTATTGGGCAATTGTTTCTTTGCAGATTTGTTGTTGGGGGATTTAATTTTTTGAGTTCCAGGTATATTTTAGATATGAGACCCTTGTCCATTGCATTGCTAGTGAAGATTTTCTGCCAATCCGTGTGCTATCCATTGATCTTGCTAGCTATATCCTTTGCCATGCAGAAGCTCTGCAATTTCATGCAATCCCATTTGTCCAACCTTTCTTTGATTTGTTGTGTTTCTGGGTCTCTATTAAGAAAATTTTGGCCTGTGCCAAGGAGACCTAGGGTTTCTCCTATTCCATCCTGTAATGTTTTCTGTGTCTGCTTTTACTTCGAGGTCTTTGATCCATTTGGAGTTGATTCTGGTGCAGGGTGATATATAAGGATTTAGGTTTAGTTTCTACAAGTAGTTAACCAATTTTGCCAGCACCATTTGCTCAAGAGGCTGTCTTTCTTCCGTTCTATTTTTTTAGCTCGAAGATTAGACGGCTATAGGTCTTTAGGTTCATTTCTGGGTTTTCAATTCTATTCCATTGGTCCTGAGGTCTGTTCTTGTGCCAGTACCAAGCTGTTTTGATTAATATGGCTTTGTAGTAGTGTTTGAAATTTGGTATTGATACTGATATTCCTCCAGCACTGTTCTTTCTGTTGAGGATCGTTTTTGCTATTCAGGGTCTTTTATTGTTCCATATGAATTTTTGGATTGCCTCTTCTATTTCCTTGAAGAATGCCACTAGACTTCTACCTATTGGCAAAAGAGCACACAGGCTCAAATGACATGATATGAGAAAAAACACCCTGCAAAAGGTACCCCTTAATGAGACTGTCTCTGCTTTTATCATGAAATCTGCTTTCTCAGCTAGCTGTTCACCTACAGGAAGGATGGCTTGCTCTGCTACAGTCTGACATGCAGAGCATCTCTATGACAGCAAGATAGAATTACTTGGGACAAGTTTCAGAGGATGCATCTCTATATGCTAGCAGAAGAAACAATAATGCAGCACCAACTCACACTTAGAACTCTGAAGGCTGGGAAGGAGTGGGCCATTACAACATATGATGGCAGAAAGGACTCAGGTTCCTTCAGAATGTCTACTTTACCATAATCAGGTAGACTATTCAATCCCAGGCTTAGTGTTTCATGGTGTCAAGAAAGCTGTGGTGCTTCTGCCAAGTTCTCTTATAAAAATTCTAAAAAGAATTTGAAGGAAAGCTCTTAGATTTCCAGTTTATAGAGGAACAGAATCTTTTAAAAGAACTGACCAAATTTCCCAACTCTCTCTCTCTCTCACCTCTCTCTCTCTCTCTCTCTTTCTCTCTCTCTCTCTCTCTCTCTCTCTCTCACACACACACACACACTTGTAATATCTCATTTCTGAGCTGATATTCCCCTAATCTCTAATTTTGTCCTGGGTAGGGAGACCCTGGCCTAATGTTGCAATGTACAGCAGGGAAGACCTGTGAAATACAGAGCAAGACACTCAGTCTTACTTTGCTGTTTTAAGATAGGAGCTCTTTTGTTTATTTTGGAATTTGTTAGCCATCTGATAGTCTTTCTCTCACATTGAGCTTATAAAATGCCAGATATTAGATCTCAGTAGTTGACAAACTCCACTTTTACTTGTGATGCTTTTTTTCCATCAGTGTTTATTTTTGATCCTTTTCATCCATTGCTAGAATGGAATCTGTAAGGAATATAACACAACTCTGCATATAAGATGATGCTAAGCGAAATGAACCTCAAATAGGGACAGAAGACTTTTTTTTCTTTGTTGCTGTTGTTTTAAATGTACCATGTGAATTTTTTTTGTATATTCTTCCCCCTGATATAGCCCCTGTTTTCACTGTATTTGATTCTGGTGCCCTACATCATATATACACATTTTTCTAATTTGGGGAGTGAAGGAAAATAACAAAATGCTGAAATAAGGTTACAGGTTAACCCATTGTAACAATAAGATGTACGAGACACTATGCTGAAAACAAATTTTACAGCTTTGGGAAGGAGTTGAGGAGGTAGGTAGGAAAGGAAGAGTAGTAGGGGAAAACAAACGAGGAGGTAATAATGCTCGATAGGAAATGTACTCATTACATTACCTTACTCATTAACTGTAACCCCTCTGTAAAGTATCTTTACAATAAAAAGTTTCCCCTTCCCAGTCATTCAGACATCTATTTCAATATTAAATTCTAATAGGCAACCTTAAATTCAGAAAAGATGTTAGTCACAAGACACTTATGAATGGTCTATTAGGATATATTCGAAATGTTAATAATGTGGTTTTAGACAGTGTTCCTGGAGGAACTCTAGGGTACATGGTCAGGGTGGGATGAAAGATGAGGTCTCCTGATCTAGAGCTCTCCTGTCTCACAAACCTGTGAGAGCTGATTCAGACAGGCATAGCTGCTGTGTCACTTGTCACGTGAAAGCACTTAAGGTCACCAGGCATGTGAATCAATGACCACAGATGTTGTGCCGTGAGGTGTAATACTGTGAATGATCACATTCCTCTTTTAGGTCCATATCTGCAACACTGACATGAAATGATGACAAGATTTGCCTCCTTGATTTCTAATTGAGGCACTCTTGTTCTGGTTTCAAGTAGGGTAGAACTAGAGCTCATGTGCTATCTTATCCTTCCTTTCCTTGAAAGTGTTTTAATAGGTCCCCATTCATATAGGCAAACTGCCACATGTTGAATTACTATTTTGCTGTTGCCAAGATCCTCTCTATAAAAAAAAGGTTTTCATAGGATTGTTAAACTAGGAAAAAGGAATTTTCATTTTACTTGTTATGGGATATATTAGTATGGAAATTTTTGAATTCATGATTATTTTCTCAAAAGTATTTTGTTCAGTCTAGCTTTTTCTCATTACTTCTATGATAGCATAATTAATATATGTTTCTGAATCATCAAAATTCTACAGTGATTTTTGTGTTTTGTATATTGAAATATGGTCTCACTCTGAACTCAGATTGTTTTGCATTTTATATGTTGAGACTGAGTCTCATTCTGATGCCAGGTTTGCTTCCTGGTGCTATGTTTCACAGGTGTCCACCTCCCAGATTATGATAGTATAGTGAATGGATCTATTTAGAGTGCATTGAGTGACTCATGAATTACTTTAACATGGAAAGCATTCACTATCAGCATCCAGTATGGTAAAATGTGCTTTGACCTTCATCACAATCTTGGATTTTTTAAAATTTATTTTCAGCATGTATGGGATCATTTTATTTCCATTTATAAACTGATCTTTTCCTTAAAAATTGAAAAATACAATAAAACTCAAGCTCAACTGTGTAATTGCAAAATTACATTTATTTTCATATAGATCTGTGATAGACTATAAGTCTAACATGCATGACTCCCAGAATTAAATTACCAGTTCCAGCACACTCCTTCCCCCTCACCTTACACATGCACATACACAGACATCACAACCCTACACAGTCACACATTAAAGAAAGGAAGAAGGAAAGTTAGGAAGAGAAGGAAATGGAAGGGAAAAGATAGTGGTTTATATTAAGCTGTTTTTAATGAGATTTCTCCAGGGTGTATATTTAGTTTTACATTGTATTTTTAATGGTGTTGAATAACATTTATCCATTTTAACTGTGGATAAACTGTAAGTAATTAAAACTGAGTATTCATTTTCATGTCCTTCTTAGTTTATCCTTTAGGCTCATGCTCCTCAATGTGTGCCGTTGGACTGTAAAGTAATACATCGTAAGTAAAAGCAGAAGGCAATAGTAGAGGAAAAAAGAAGTTTCTTCATACTACCAAGTGATATACTATAACACTAGAGCCCACAAATGTGAAATCACAAGTGATCAGTCAAACTGCTCTAGTATTCTTGCCACAAATTCAGCCTCAATTGTAACACTTACACTGCACAAATAGAGAAACTGAGGATGAGGTTTCCAGTCAGCTCTCCAAGCATCAAGTCTCACTGCTCCATTCCCCTAAAGGTTTAGCCATAATTAAGATGCTGTGCCACCCCAGGAGATAGGTACAAACCAGGCGTCTCATGGCTTCTTACTAATTTGGACACATGAATTCCTTGACATATTTCTCTGACACAGAACTAGGGAGTATGCCCTGCTTGTTCCTCACTGAAGGGACAAGTATACAGCTGGGCAACCCAAGCAGGTAGTTTCTTATTCAAAACTGTAGCACTGTTACAGTAGTTGAGTCCAATGAGCAGACAGCATTGTGTTTTTTCATGCTCAGAATCAATTCTGCAGATAGTCGGTTATTTTTTTTAACTTGCTACCACAGAAACTGGGACCCCAGAGAACATGTTGAAATCCACAGAGAATAGCCTTGCATCTACAAAAATCATTTAAAGTAATTGTTCCATAACTGTGGAATAGGCACTGACTGGACCTTCAGGAAGTGGAAGCCAGTTCTCCATGGATAGCGGGCAGACACTATGGAGTCTAGGTCCTTCCATCATCCCCATGGATTCTCCAATAATGAGAGGGGAGTGCACGGTTCTGCACAAACACTGTGAGACAGATTGATGATTTTTCATCAGTTACTTATTTACTACCAAATTATTATTGCTGGGCTAATGTTTTTGTTTCATACAATAGAATATATAATTTGGGTGGGGGGAATGGGAGAAAAATGAGGGAGAGGACAACAATGTTCAACAAGAAATGTACACACTACCTTACATATGTAACTGTAAGCCCTCTGTAGATCACGTTGACAATAAAATTAAATTTAAAAAACAAAACACAAAAGAAGAAGAGTGGGGATTTTCCAAGGCAAAGGGAACCTCTAAACACCTTACTCTCGGTGTTTTGTTGACAAGTTTCACAGAAGTACAAGTTAATGCTGCTTTTGGAAATTTCCTCAGTGTAACAGATGGAATCCATAAATGCTCATCCTGGAGGATAAGAACCCCATCTCCCATTACTCGCAAATTACACAGGAGCAGCTGTGGAGCTACAGAGCATACCTTCACACCTTGTTTTCACTTGTGTAGAAGTCACTGGATGTCTTAATTCAGGTCTTTCGGACTGATAGTTAAGCTCTCTTGTTGATAGTACAATAATCTACATCTTAAATGAACATGTTTGTGGACCACAGGTGAAGTCAGCCACAAACCCATGTCACAATTCTGGCATAGACCCCCTCACCAAGGATAAAATAATGATCCTATCACTAGTTTAAATGATTTTTTAAAAATTTCTATATTTATATTTTGATGCTTAAACCCACATTGATACCATAATTTAGAATCCTTAGGACTACTAACCCATACCAATTTTTTTTAAATCAAGAGAGCAAACATAAATTTTGTCCTGTTTGATAAGCAAAAGAAAGAAAAATATAATGTTGAAAAAAAATCTTTTTTCTTCTACCAAAACCTTGCAGTAACTTTCTAAGCCTGGATTCCTGTGAGAAGCCCTCTCAGCAGGGGAAAGCACCAAGAGAAGCAGCTGTGCGGCAGCCCAGCCTCTCACTTCTGTTTCCCTGGGAGTTCTATGTTATGGCTTGTATCACTGTGGGAGGAGCAATGTAACCTTTTGACAGTAATAAGTGGCAACATCTTCAGGCTGCAGGCTGCTGATGGTGAGAGTAAACTCTGTCCCATATCCATCACCACTGAACCTTGATGGAACTCCAGACAACCAAGTATCTGCAGCATAGATCAGGAGTTTTGGAGCTTTCCCTGGTTTCTCCTGGTACCAGGCTAAACTGTAATCATTGCTCTCACTGGCCCTGCAAGTGAAGTTGGCATTGTTTCCTAGAGACAGAGACAGTGAGGATAGAGACTGGGCCATCTGGATTTCACACCTGGTTCCTGTGTAGAAACATGAAAATAAACATCCATACTATTAATCAAGTTATCAGAGGGCTTCCTGAAGAGCAAAAAATCCTGGATGACACTCGGCTCTGTTAAAGCCCAGCATTATTCTTTCTTACCTGGGATCCAGAGCAGCAGGAGCCCCAAGAGCTGAACAGGGGCCCTCATGTCCATGCTGTGTGCTGCCTGAGATTGACTGCTGCACAGAATATGAACAGACTGTTAGGAAGTCCTGAGGGCTGTGGGCTGTGCCCTGGGCACATGCAAATCACCATGGGCTAGACAGAGCTACAAGAGCTACAGGCTTCTGAATGTCAGTAACTCAGCAAGAGCTGTTTCCCCAGGTGTTCATGACCATGCCACAGCAGGATACATTTGTCTCTAGAAAATGTGTTTGTCCAAGACCACACTAAAGCTACTAGCACAACTATGTTTATTGCAGCATTATTTACCATAGCTAAGATATGGAACCAACCCAGATGCCCCTCAGTAGATGAATGGATCAAGAA
>NW_012267464.1:231904-233723 GCF_000151885.1 Dipodomys ordii
ATAAAGAATAGTATATATTTTGAATTTTTGATCAATGTATATTATAATCATCTTGTAAATATACCAATGAAAGCCCTTTGTACAGTTCCTCTATGCTAATGCTACTTTTTAAAGAAAGAAAAAAAAACATCTTTTAAATCTCAAAAAAAATACCATCAGGCCTACTACTTAATAGCAAATTCAAATTCTTAGAAAATGAGTATCAATGAAATATTCATGTCCTCACTTATTGGAACATACTACTGGAAAATATAATGGATTCAAAGTTTTCTTTGAAGATATTTGTATTTGAAAATGTATTGACACTTGTTTTCTTTTTTCTTTTGCTGATGGTGGGGCTTGAACTCTGGGCTTGGGTGCTGTCCCTGTGCTCTTCAGCTCAAGGTCAGTGTTCTGCTGCTTGAGCCATAGCACCACTTCCAGTTTTCTAGTGGTTAATTGGAGATAAGAGTCTCATGGACTTTCCTGCCCGGACTGGCTTTTAGTGAAAATAAGTGAATAAACTTTTAAGAGATTATCATTATTATTTTAATATATTTTTATTGTAAAGATAATGTATAGAGGGTTACAGATACAACAGTAAAGTAATGAGTACATTTTCTATTGAGCACTGTTACATCCTCCTTTTTTTCCCTATTATTTTTACCTTTGCTCTCCACTTCCCAACTACTCCCTCCCCACCCAAAGTTGTAAAGTTCATTTTCAACATAATGTCTTGCACATCTCATTGTTACAATGGGTCCTTCTTATTGTATCCTTCTTATTGGCTGCTTTCTGTCATAATATATGAACTTTAATTCTACAGAAATTAGAAAATCTTGCCAAAGTTCTACTCTGACCAAAGCAAGCCATTTCAGCCAGGTGCCAGTGGCTCACACCTGTAATCCTAGCTACTTGCTAGGAAGCCTTCATCTGAGGATGGTCATTCAAATCCAACTCTAATAAACTACCAAAACTATCAGAAGTAGAGCTGTGGCTCAATTGGTAGAGTGTTGGCCTTGAGGCTAAAGTGTTCAAGTATGGCTCCCAGGATCTGAAAACAAGTTACAGAACCAGCACACTGAAGAAGAAAAGAGCCATTTCAATGTTCATACATTATCTGTAGAACTAACAGACACTATGGACAGGAAAGCATCTTCCAGTGACTTTGACCTAAACTGTCACTCTCCTATGTTACCACATAATACTGGTGACCACATGCTGGACAAGGAAAAGAGTAAGGACCCAAGAGGAGTGGCCATTGTGCCCAGGTGGGAAGCAGGCTTCCAAATGTCATTGATAAAGACCAAAGGAAACCAAAGGAGGAAGAACATATAGAGAACACTTTGTATTCAGCAATTCTGGCTCCTTTGCCCGATGTTCTTAGTCTTCGGATTGGAAATGTGTATATTATCAGGTGTCAGCCTGATAATATAATATATATCATATATATATTATATACATATTATATAATATATATATATATAATAAAATATCAGTCAAAGTGAGTTGGTTGTGTCCATCAAGGCACAGGAAATGTGAAACTATGGAAAGACTGTGAGATCTATGGAAAAGATAGATCTCAAGGACCAGGAGCAAGTGGATGTTTTATATTGAGGATGACTGACATTTGAAGGAAGAAGACCCTCAAAGCTGGAAATTATCTAGAGGTTGAGGTACCAGGAAATATAGAAGGGCTAATTTGTCTGGAAGACTTCACCCAGAGACATAGAGTGAGTACCTGTGTCAGACTCACAGGCCCAGTGTGTTTATGAATTTCCATGACCTGGATTTATCTTTCCTTATCAATAGATGGTGTGGATGGAGTTTTCTGCAGTGA
>NW_012267464.1:233773-236056 GCF_000151885.1 Dipodomys ordii
AATCCTCAGCACCACAGAAGCAGAAAAATCTGGAAGTGGCACTGTGGCTCAAGTGGCACTGTGGCTCAAGTGGTAGAGTGCTAGCCTTGAGCTAAAGAGCTGAGGGACAGCGCCCAGACCCAGAGTTCAGGCTCCATGACCAACCAAAAAAATTAAAAATATATTTTGATTTCAACATGATCTATATTAGGATATTCACATTAGCTTTTTCTTGTCAGCCACTCAGAAAAAAATCAGAATGAAAATAATTATAGAAGCTGCTGCGTTGGCACCGGATTTCTGAGTTTTTTGTTTTTCTGGCTACCCCAAAGTGTAGTTAATCATAACCTGCATTACCCAGAAGTTGATAAGTGATAACACTGATCATAGGTAGGTAGGTAGTTGGCTAGGTAGAAGCAGATAGGTAGGAATGTATGGAGTTAAGAAAATAGAAAAAATAAAAAAAATTAAGATAGATTAAAGCAAGGAAGCAAGGAAACAAGGAAGGAAAATCTAGATAGCTACCTAGGTAGCAGGATGGATTTAAATTTTTTTTAAATACCATGTTAAAACAAAGCAAGTGCAACAAAAAAAATCATGATCTGCAATGTAGAGACCAGCCCATGGTGTTCGCATTGCTGCCCTGTGCACTCCTGATGAATATTGGCTTTTCTTCCCTTGTGAATGTTCTTTCCCAAAGTCTCCCTCCAAGTCATTCCTCATAAGATTTTTTTTTATTTTCAACCTCATATGAAGGAAAGAACTTGGTTCTATTTCTTGCTTTGTAACCATTATTCTTTTCAACACCAGTCATTTTCTAAGCTTTTCAGTGCAGTAAGTCTCCTATCTTTATTATCTGAAACAATGGTCCCTCAGAAACTATGTTGTGCTCTAAACCATGGGCTCACACACTTACTTTAGTCTACTCCATTCCATACATCTGAATATCCCTATATCCCTCTCCAGATTCTCTAGTGTCTAAGTGATGGTATTTTCAATGAAACACAATGAGACACAAACAGGCAAAAAAATGGGGTAAAATGTAGCATGACCAAGATTGAGGATGAGGAACTGGAGCCACACAGTATGCAGAGGACATCTCCAGGCAGTGAGGACAAAGACCACAGGCAGTGAAGCTAGAGTGAAGTAAGGAGGGTTCCCACATGAAGTTTATTCATTACTATGTCCAAACATGACCAGAAACTGGATGGCCATTTGGAAAACTTTTACTTACACTTGGCTGAAAACTGTGACAATGTATGAAATGGGTGAGAACTGGAAAAAGAATATGTCTCCTAAATGGGCCTCTGATACAATAAAAAATATATGTTTGCTCATCCTCCTCTGCTCATGATATGAAAGCCTAGAAATCCCTTGGAATTTTAGAGAAAAAAAGAAAGAGAGAGAGAGAGAGAGAGAGAGAGAGAGATTGATTCTTGGGCCTGGATGTGAATAAAGACTGAAATCCAACAATCTTTGTTACTCAGTGTTCTCTATGTGAGGGAAGCACAGGTAATATGCCCCATGAGGATAGATAACCACATGGCATTGCCTCCTAAGTCATTTTTTTTTCTCTGAAAGTCCAGTGAGGCTGACCCTAATCTATGAAATGTGATGGGAATCAATATCCTCAAAACTGAACAGCACACCAAATGATACCTGAGAGTTAAGAAGGCAAAATCAGTGTTTTAGAGAAGCAAGTGTTCACTCTACAATTAAGGACCAATGCTGCCACCTAATCAGAGAAGGAAAAGGTTAGTCATAGCACTAAAAGGGGTTTTTGAGAATCTTGGGGATATAAGAGACTAATATTTCTTTCTCTTTTTTACCCTCAAATGCTTCCCTTAAAATAAATGGACAGGCTACTTCTTTATTGAAACACATGATGAATATAGTAAAAATACACACTCTGCTAAAAATAGGTCTGTGTTGGTTTATATAGATTTCATCAGACAGTAATCATCCTCACTGACAAGTGTGTACTGCTTCAAGCTGTGAACACATGATGGATTAGAAGACCTCTGCCTTAGTTTGGAAAACTGGCCACTAGTGAGCACACAGTTGAGTTTAATTTCCATGAAATATAATTGTTCAACTGTTCAACTTCTTGTCTATTTCTCTGTAAATTATGATAAAATAGAAGACACTAAATGGAACTGGAAGGCCAATACCATGTGGCCCGATTAAGGACATTGCTGAAAGTGGGAGAATTCGACTGGGGACCAGTGACTCAAAGTTGTAATTCTAGCTACTCAGGAAACTGAGCTTTGAGGATCACAGGTCAATGCCAGCTCACACACAAAC
>NW_012267464.1:240526-244350 GCF_000151885.1 Dipodomys ordii
TGAGGTGGTATCTCAATGTTGTTTTGATGTGCATTTCTTTTATGGCTAGAGAAGTTGAACATTTCTTCATGTGTCTATTGGTCATTGTTCTTTCCTCTTCAGAAAAGTTTCTCTTTAAGCCCTTAGCCCATTTATTTATTGGGCAGTTGTTTCTTTGAGGATTTGTTGTTGGGGGATTTAATTGTTTGAGTTTCAGGTACAGTTTAGATATGAGACCCAAGTCCATTGTATGGCTTGTGAAGATCTTTTCCCAATCTGTGAGCTTTCTATTGATCTTGCTAGCTATGTCCTATGCCATGCAGAAGCTCTGCAATTTCATGCAATCCCATTTGTCCAACCTTTCTTTGATTTGTTGTGTTTCTGGGTCTCTATTAAGAAAATTTTGGCCTGTGCCAAGGAGACCTAGGGTTAATCCTATTCCATTCTGTAATGTTTTCAGAGTGTCTGCTTTGACTCTGAGGTCTTTGATCCATTTGGAGTTGTTTCTGGTGCAGGGTGATATATAAGGATTTAGGTTTAGTTTTCTACAAGTAGTTAACCAATTTTGCCAGCACCATTTGCTGAAGAGGCTGTCTTTCTTCCATTCTATTTTTTTGGCTATATTTCTTTAGGTTCATTTCTTGGTTTTCAATTCTATTCCATTGGTCCTGAGGTCTGTTCTTGTGCCGGTACCAAGCTGGTTTGATTACTACGTCTTTGTCTTGGTGTTTGAAATTTGGTATTGATACTGATATTCCTCCAGCACTGTTCTTTCTGTTGAGGATCGTTTTTGCTATTCAGTGTCTTTTATTGTTCCATATGAATTTTTGGATTGCCCCTTATATTTCCTTGAAGAATGCCACTAGGCTTCCATCAATTGGAAAAACAGCACACAAGCTCAAATGACATGATATGAGAAAAAAAACACCCTGCAAAAGGTATCCCTTAATGAGACTATCTCTGCTTTTATCATGAAATCTGCTTTCTCAGCTAGCTGCTCACCTACAGGAAGGATGGCTTGCTCTGCTACAGTCTGACATGCAGAGCATCTCTATGACAGCAAGATAGAATTACTTGGGACATTTTTCAGAGGATGCATCTCTATATGCTAGCAGAAGAAACAATAATGCAGCACCAACTCACACTTAGTAGTCTGAAGGCTGGGAAGGAGTAGGCTATTACAACATAATGATGGCAGAAAGGACTCAGGTTCCTTCAGTATGTCTACTTTACCATAATCAGGTAGACTATTCAATCCCAGGCTTAGTGTTTCATGGTGTCAAGAAAGCTGTGATGCTTCTGCCAAGTTCTTTATAAAAATTCTAAAAAGAATTTGAAGAGCTCTTAGATTTCCAGTTTATAGAGGAACACAATCTTTTAAAAGAACTGACCAAATTTCCCAACACACTCTCTCTCTCTCTCTCTCTCTCTCTCTCTCTCTCTCTCTCTCTCACACACACACACACACACACACATTTATAACATCTCATTTCTGAGCTGATATTCCCCTAATCTCTAATTTTGTCCTGGGTAGGGAGACCCTTGCCTAATGTTGTAATATACAGCAGGGAAGACCTGTAAAATACAGAGCAAGACACTCATTCTTACTTTGCTGTTATGAGATAGGAGCTCTTTTGTTTATTATGGCATTTGTTTGCCATCTAATAGTCTTTCTCTCACATTGAGCTTATACAATGCCAGTTATTAGATCTCAGTAGTTGACAAACTCCACTTTTACTTGTGATGCTTTTCTTCCATCAGTGTTTATTGTTGATCCTTTCATCCATTGCTAGAATGGAATCTGTAAGGAATATAAAACAATTCTGCATATAAGATGATGCTAAGTGAAATGAACCTCAAATAGGGAAACAAGACTTTTTTTTCTTTGTTACTGTTGTTTTTAATATAACATGTGAATTTTTTGTTTCTTTTGTATATTCTTCCCCCTGGTATAGGCCCTATTTTCACTGTATTTTATTCTGGTGCCCTACATCTTATATACACATTTTTCTAATTTGGGGAGGGAAGGGAAATAACAAAATGCTGAAATAAGGTTACAGGTTAACCCACTGTAACAATAAGATGTACAAGACACTATGCTGAAAACAAACTTTACAGTTTGGGAAGGAGTTGAGGAGGTAAAAAAGAGTAGTAGGGGAAAAGAAAGGAGGAGGTAACAATGCTCGATAGGAAATGTACTCATTACATTACCTTACTCATGTAACTGTAACCCCTCTGTAAAGTATCTTTACAATAAAAAGTTCCCTTTCCCAGTCATTCAGACATCTATTTCAATATTAAATTCTAATAGGCAACCTTAAATACAGAACAGATGTTAGTCACAAGACACTTATGAATGGGCTATTAAGATATATTCGAAATGTTAATAATGAGGTTTTAGACAGTGTTCCTGGAGGAACTCTAGAGTATAATGTCAGGGTGGGATGAACGATGAGGTCTCCTGATCTAGAGCTCTCCTGTCTCACAAACCTGTGAGAGCTGACTCAGATAGGCATAGCTGCTGTGTCACTTGTCACATGAAAGCACCTAAGTTCACCAGGCATGTGAATCAATGACCACAGATGTTGTGCTGTGAGGTGTAACACTGTGAATGATCACATTCCTCTTTTATGTCCATATCTGCAACACTGACATGAAATGATGACAAGATTTGCCTCCTTGATTTCTAATTGAGGCACTCTTTTTCTGTTTTCAAAAGGGTAGAACTAGAGCTCATGTGCTATCTTATCCTTCCTTTGCTTGAAAGTGTTTTAATAGGTCCCCATTCATATAGGCAAACTGCCATACGTGGAATTACTACATTGCTGCTGCCAAGATCCTCTCTATAAAAAAAGATTTTCATAGGATTGTTAAATTGGGAAAAAGGAACTTTAATTGTATTCATTATGGGATATATTCGTATGGAAAATTTTGAATTCATGATTATTTTCGCAAAAGTATTTTGTTCAGTCTAGCTTTTTCTCATTATTTCTATGATAGCATAATTAATATATGTTTCTGAATCACCAAAATTCTACAGTGATATTTTTGTTTTGTATATTGAAATATGGTCTCACTCTGAACTCAGATTGTTCTGCACTTTATATGTTGAGATTGAGTCTCATTCTGATGCCAGGTTTGCTTCCTGGTGCTAGGTTTCACAAGTGTCCACCTCCCAGATTATGATAATATAGTGAATGGATCTATTTAGAGTGCATTGAGTGACTCATGAATTACTTTAACATGGAAAGCATTCACTATCAGCCTCCAGTATGGTAAAATGTGCTTTGACCTTCATCACAATTTTGGATTTTTGAAAATTTATTTTCAGCATGTATGGGATCATTTTATTTCCATTTATAAACTGATCTTTCCCTTAAGAATTGAAAAAAAACAATAAAACTCAAGATCAACTGTGTAATTGCAAAATTACATTTATTTTCATATAGATCTGTGATAGACTATAAGTCCAACATGCATGACTCCCAGAATTAGATTATCAGTTCCAGCACACTCCCTCCCCCTCACCTTACACATGCACACACGCCGCAGACATCACCAACCTAGATAGTCACACATTAAAGAAAGGAAGGAAGAAGGAAAGATAGGAAGAGAAGGAAACAAATAGAAGGGAAATGAGAGTGGTTTATATTAAACTGTTTTTAATGAGATTTCTCCATGATATATATTTAGTTTTACATTGTATTTTTAATGGTGTTGAATAACATTTATCCATTTTAACTGTGGATAAACTGTAAGTAATTAAAACTGAGTATCCATTTTCATGTCTTAGCTTCTCCTTTAGGATCACGCTCTCCTATGTGTGCCATTGGCCTGTGAAGGAA
>NW_012267464.1:245080-258342 GCF_000151885.1 Dipodomys ordii
TTGAAATCCACAGAGAATAGCCTTGCATCTACAAAAATCATTTAAAGTAATTGTTCCATAACTGTGTAGTAGGCACTGACTGGACCTTCAGGAAGTGGAAGCCAGTTCTCCATGGATAGCGGGCAGGCGTTATGGAGTCTAGGTCCGTCCATCATCCCCATGGATTCTCCAATAATGAGAGGGGAGTGCACGGTTCTGCACAAACACTGTGAGACAGATTGATGATTTTTCATCGGTTACTTATTTACTACCAAATTATTATTGCTGGGCTATTGTTTTTGTTTCATACAATAGAATATATAATTTGGGTGGGGGGAATCTGAGAAAAATGAGGGAGAGGACAACAATGTTCAACAAGAAATGAACACACTACCTTACACATGTAACTGTAAGCCCTCTGTAGATGATGTTGACAATAAAATTAAATTTAAAAAACAAAACACAAAACAAGAAGAGTGGGGATTTTCCAAGGCAAAGGGAACCTCTAAACACCTTACTCTCGGTGTTTGGTTGACAAGTTTCACAGAAGTACAAGTTAATGCTGCTTTTGGAAATTTCCTCAGTGTAACAGATGGAATCCATAAATGCTCATCCTGGAGGATAAGAACCCCATCTCCCATTACTCGCAAATTACACAGGAGCAGCTGTGGAGCTACAGAGCATACCTTCACACCTTGTTTTCACTTGTGTAGAAGTCACTGGATGTCTTAATTCAGGTCTTTTGGACTGATAGTTAAGCTCTCTTGTTGATAGTACAATAATCTACATCTTAAATGAACATGTTTGTGGACCACAGGTGAAGTCAGCCACAAACCCATGTCACAATTCTGGCATAGACCCCCCTCACCAAGGATAAAATAATGATCCTATCACTAGTTTAAATGATTTTTTAAAAATTTCTATATTTATATTTTGATGCTTAAACCCACATTGATACCATAATTTAGAATCCTTAGGACTACTAACCCATACCAATTTTTTTTAAATCAAGAGAGAAAACATAAATTTTGTCCTGTTGGATAAGCAAAAGAAAGAAAAATATAATGTTGAAAAAAAAAATTTTTTCTTCTACCAAAACCTTGCAGTAACTTTCTAAGCCTGGATTCCTGTGAGAAGCCCTCTCAGCAGGGGAAAGCACCAAGAGAAGCAGCTGTGCGGGCAGCCCAGGCTCTCACTTCTGCTTCCCTGGGAGTTCTATGTTATGGCTTGTATCCCTGTGGGAGGAGCAATGTAACCTTTTGACAGTAATAAGGGGCAACATCTTCAGGCTGCAGGTTGCTGATGGTGAGAGTAAACTCTGTCCATATCCATCACCACTGAACCTTGATGGAACTCCAGACAACAAAGTATCTGCAGCATAGATCAGGAGTTTTGGAGCTTTCCCTGGTTTCTCCTGGTACCAGGCTAAACTGTAATCATTGCTCTTACTGGCCCTGCAAATGAAGCTGGCATTGTTTCCTAGAGACAGAGACAGTGAGGATAGAGACTGGGCCATCTGGATTTCACACCTGGTTCCTGTGTAGAAACATGAAAATAAACATCCACACTATTAACCAAGTTATCAGAGGGCTTCCTGAAGAGTAAAAAATCCTGATGACACTCGGCTCTGTTAAAGCCCAGCATTGTTCTTTCTTACCTGAGATCCAGAGCAGCAGGAGCCCCAAGAGCTGAACAGGGGCCCTCATGTCCATGCTGTGTGCTGCCTGAGATTGACTGCCCCACAGAGTGTAAACAGACTGTTATGAAGTCCTGAGGGCTGTGGGCTGTGCCCTGGGCACATGCAAATCACCATGGGCTAGACAGAGCTAGAAGAGCTGCAGGCTTCTGAATGTCAGTAACTCAGCAAGAGCTGTTTCCCCAGGTGTTCATGACCATGCCACAGCAGGATACATTTGTCTCTAGAAAATTTGTTTGTCTCTGGAGGCCAAACAGAGACCAAGTTGACTGCTCTGTTAACTGTAGATCTGTTTCTTTCTATGTTAGGACATTCTTTTATTTCAAAGATTTTATCTAGGATACTCTATTGCAGAATCACATGTTCAGAAACCACAAGAAATTAAGGAGTTTGTGACTCTTGCTATATGTGGATAATATTAAAGGCAAATAGATTTCTACTTTTATCTGAGTCCCTAAAATCCTTTATGGGGTATATCATTATTATTAGCAGCCAGTGATAAAATGGGTTATAAAGAGATAGATAAAGACATACATACCAGTATGCATACATAGGGATGATATATGATCAAGTGAAACCTGAGGGATAACTATGTAGTCTGTCACCTATCTACCCATGCATACAAATATACAGAAATATATAGACTTATATTAAAACTAAAAAGAAGGAAATGTGAAAATACAACACATAAAAAGATGATAATACACTTTGAATAACTTTTCAACCCAATACGAAAATACAGAAGAAATGGAAGGATTTCTAGGTTCATTTGAAAGAATTAACACCAATACCCCTCATAATTCTAGCAGAGGCTCACAATAGCCCCATAAGTATGTTCATATGACCATATAAAATTATGCTGATAAAAATGATCTCTATAATCTGGAAGCAAGAGTATTTGTTGTTGTTTTGTTTCTTTTTTTATAGTGTTCTGTTTGCAATTAGTTCTTTCTTGTTGGTTGTGGGGCTTGAATTCAGCCTGGGCACTGTCCAGTTTTATTGGTGGTTAATTGGAGATAAGAATCTCATGGACTTTTCTGTCTGGGCTGGCTTTGAGCTGTAATCCTCAGATCTCAGATCTCAGCCTCCTGAGTAGCTAGGATTACAGCTGTGAGCCACCAGCAACCGGCGGCAGCATTAAGTCATTATTATTATTATTATTTTATTAAACTGGGACAAGCTATCCCAGCAACAGACACTGAAACATCCACCAGGGCAAAGTCAGTACTGACAATGGAAAATCATGAAGAGGAATAAGAGGAGATGACATCTTAAATGAAGTCACTTTACATTCACCCTTTCAAAATTAATCAGAACTGGGATATCAAGAGAAATAGTTGTTTGCCCACTTACTGTCCATACTTGTCTACCTTCTAACTGGACAGAAAGTTAGCAGTCTTACCTTTGTCACCTGTTATTTGTATTTATTGTAACCTCTGACTAGTACTCCCAATCAGTGCATAATGTTCTCCTTTACCCAGTTACACAAAAGAACCTGGACACCCCCTTCCTGCCTTCCTTGCCCCGAGTACAGTTATTCCTCCCTCCCTGTAATGGGCTGCAACTGGGCTTATACTCAAAATGGAACATTTCTGGCACAGGGCCAATGTGTGTTCTCCTGTGCCATTCATATTAACTGACCTTGTCACCCTGTCAGCTTTTTGCCTGATCTTTTCAAAAGTCTTTCAACAAGATAACATCCCCCACCCAGGATACCACCTGGGAACAAGTCAAGGCCATTCTGTTCCTACAGGCAACCAGAGACATCATTTACACTTCCCTGCCTTCCCAGCGCAGACCTGGACCCCAAAGGACCCCAGCTCCAGGGATTCCTTGGTGACTCCAGGCCATCAGGAAGTGGGCAAAAGAAACCAAGAAACCCATTGCCTCTGGTACCTTTAAATAATTCTGCTACCTCTTCTTCAGGTTAAAAGATTACTCCCTCTCTTCCAGGATGCTGGGATTGCTGCGTCTCCAATCTGAGACAGAAAAGGCAATTTCAGGTCTTTGATAGCTCCTTCTGGGAATCACTCCTTCCATGTCATACTCCTCTTTTGGGCTGCTAACAGCAATTTTTCCCTTAACAGCAATTTTGCCTTTTATAAATTGTCTTGCATTTTAGACAACTATTCTCATGGAAAAAGGAGGGCTTTACCAACCACTGTCAAGCAGATGCTTCTGGGACGGTACCCAGCCAGCAACCAAACAGGGACCCCTGACTACTTACAGCAGCAAGTAGCTCCAGAAGAAATGACCTCTGCCCATATCCCCGGCCTGGTACCTCTATTTTTATTAAACAACAGAGTGGGGAATGTAAGCATTGTGCCACCTCAGTTCCACCCAGACCTACTGGACCTTCCCTCTCTCTGCCCAGACTCACCTGAACTCCCATCTGCCTTACTTCCTACCCTCAGACCTTGTTGCTACCTAGATAGAAGATGTCTCCATGCACTTTCTCTCTGCGGCAAATATGGCTCCTCTAATAAACCTCGTGTGCCTGCCTGCCTCTGTGTGGTCCCCTGGGATGGATGTGACAAATCCTTTCAGTTACCCCCTCCCTTGTTTTTCGCCCACTTTCCCTTCCCTCCCATCCCCCCCCACAACAGATGTGAAGTCCATTTCCAAGATATTGTCTTATACTATTGCTATTGCTAAGCAGGAGCTCAAAAATGGAGGGACATAGGGTGAACAAAAGCAGCAGTGGAACTCATTTGAAATGGTTGAAAACTAACTGTACATCCTGTGGGTGGGGACAGGCAGGATAAACTGGAAGAAAATGAGGGAAGAGGTGACATTGTCCAAAAATAAATGTACTTATTACCCAACATAGCACAGTTACCTCTCTGTACATCACCTTTATAATAACAATAAAAATTTTCAAAAGGGAAAGCTAGAGAGAGAACTTTGCTGTCCGTAGGCTAAAGAAAGATACTGGATGCATTATAAGATGAATCTGTGTAGAAGCAATGACATAATGAAGTTTATAGAAATTCAAACATTTAGCCAGGTGCCAGTGGCTCATTTCTGTTATCCTATCTACTCAGAAGGCTGAGATCTGAGGATCACGGTTCAAAGCCAGCCTGGGAAGGAAAGTCCATGAGATTCTTATATCCAAATAACCACCAGAAAACCAGAATTGGTGCTGTGGCTCAAGTGGTAGATCTCTAGCCTTGAGCTGAAGAACTGAGGAACAGTGCCTAGGCCCAGGTTCAAGTCCCACAATCAACCAAAGGAAAAAGAAAGAAAGAAAGAAAGAGACAGAGAAAGGAAGAAAGAAATTCAAACATTTGTACTTCCAAGATAATGTAAAGAAAATAAAAAGAGAAGCCACATATTTATCTGATAAATATCTATAAAATATTAAATATTGAACTATTATAACATATTTAGAAAATATTATGAATGTGTATTTCAAATTAAGTAGTTAATGGTTGGGACACTGATAGCCATCACCTACAAACCAGGAAGAGTCACAGGTAAGACCATCACATCTGGACTTGTAGAAGTGATGACTAGAGGAGTACAGTCTGAAAGCCACAACCTCAAGCCTGAAGAGGGAAGACACCAGAACCATTATGTATTCTTCTTGTCCCACCAATTCAAGAAAATAGTATATACTAGTTTAGAAGAGGAAGTCTTCAACTATGGGACTATCTAAATAAATTTAACTAAAATGAATGAAGTCATAAAGCGGTAGAGAGAGACAGAGATAGATATTTTATTGATTAATGGTCATTATAATAAAAAACGAAGGAAAAAATCCATGAAGGACAGATTTTGGGAATGCAAGAAGGACCTATCATGTGCTTTTCCCAGGGCATTGGAATATGGTCATAAGAGTATGGAAGATTGGAGAAAGATCAATAATTGCCTTTATTAATATTATTTAGAATATTAACTAGGTCCATTCTGGTCTTTGATTTCTTCTTGGAGGTGGAAATCACAAGTGAGGTAAAAGCCAGGGACTTTGCTACATGAATTGCCCTCTGCTTTGGAGATTGATTTTTTTTTTGGTCTTTGACTCAGAGAATGGAAAAAGCTATTTTAACCTGCCACATCAAATTTGTCAAGAACAGCATGGGAGGAGGTGGGCAGTAGAAACTACAGAACAGGAAAGAGAAGTGAATTTGCTTGTGCATGAAGCAAACACTGCAGCAGGCCTAGTTCTCCTATTAAACATCTTCAGGAGCAACCGAAGCAGTCTCAATGAGAGCATTAGTCAGGTTTTTTGCAGCAGAGTGCATCACTGTGTAAGGTGAAGTATCATCCTACTGACAGAAATAATATACAACATCTTCAGACTTCATGTCATTCATTGTCAGGGTAAACTCTGTTCTATATCCACCACTATTGAGCCAGCATGGGTCCCTAGAAACAACAGTAGTAGTATATTTAATGATGAGCTTGTGAGCTTCTCCTGGCTTCTCTTGGTATCAATGCATGTTATAATCGATGTCTGTGCTGGCTTTGCAGTGGGTGATGGCTTTGTGTCCTTTAGTGGTAGACAGGAACTCTGGAGACTGTATGAACATTGTTTCATCTGTCTGATTATGGATGCAAATAAAGAGGACAAGTCAAGTGCATCACATTTTCAGAGGATAAAGAATATTAATCCCTTTTGAAAATGTACTATTCTGTGATGATTCTGTGGAGTTAATTCCATAAAGAAGAGAAACTGTTTCTCTTATGAAAGATCTAGAGGAGAAAGGCTGAGAATCTGAGCCTGTGACCATATCACCTTGGACCTGAACTGTGATATGAGTGAATTGTGATTTCCATGTTGGTCATGAAATACTATTTGGCTAACTTTTATCTAAGCCAAACTTCCAGGAAAAGAAAGTTCCAGAGATATACAAGTAATTATTTTTTTTGCCAGATTCCCTAACTCATTAGCTTGTTTTTTTAACAAACTTTATTGTTTAGTGATCATGAATAGAATAACCCAATTACCCAGAGATAGAATGAGACTTAAGACTGAAAATAGAGGAAAGATAGGTAGATGAATAGAGAGAAACCTAAAATAATTCAATGAATAATGAAGAAATGTGTGAAAACATTCTTTGTAAAATATATTGTTATTTTCTGCAAAGTACAGTCTACCTATTGGGTATCTGCTATCACCTCCACATAAGCCAATTGTTGTCCTTCACTCCTGAATGAGCTTTTCCATAACCAGGATTTAGGACAGTTAATATCAGGCTTTGCCTCTGTATTCTGAAAGGATATAGATTCATGAACAGCTTTGTGATCATGAACAGCTTTGTGATCATTCCACATGCCTGAGGTAGAAGTCTCCTACACCTTTGGATGACATTCATGTTTTTGTCCTTTCAAATTGTTCCCATTCAGAAACTGAGATATTCTCTATCCTACAAACTGAAGTCTATTCAGATTACTCTGCTCTATAAACATGTGCATTACTATCTTACCCATCTCTTTTAGTGTCGACCTGAATGAACTAATGTCTGGGCTTGTGACCAAGACAAGCATAACCCCAAACCCCTACTTGAAATAAATGACCTTAAGCAAAAAAATCTGGATATGTTGCAGCAATAGAAGAGTCCTTGTGAAGTCTTCAGTTCACCTCTGTAACACTGAAAAAAACACACAAAAAGAAAGACCAGCATCTTGAAACTAATGCCAAACATTTTCATGTGTAGAATTCCCTGGTGCTGACAGGGCTTCTGTGTGGCTGTCCTACAGAACACTAAGATGTTCCCCATATTTTATCTAAGCTAAGGCTGAAGAAACAAGAACACTCAGATCCCAGTGTTATGATGACATTTATAAATGTAAAAATTTCCCAATCCAGTGACTACTCAAGCTGTAGAAGTGAATGCATCATTATGGTACCGGCAAGTATTATGTGCATTATTCTTCCTTTGAGGACAGTAACTTCACACATTTCCAATTTAATTGTCTGTTAATACAAATGTATTAGCATATGGACAGGCACTACTAACATTTTGATGTGCCTTTTCCACAAAGTCTGTGTAAGAAGGATTTTTCTCATTGGACCTTTGAGTGTCTATGCTAAGAGCTAGAAGACCTCAAATGTCAGTGAGTTGTGGGAAGTACTTAGATCCCTGAAGGTGCTGCCTTTGAGAGGGTTAAAGGAGTAAGTCAGATCTCTTAAGAGTCAATTGATATGATATGAAGACAACCAAATAATCATCCTCTTCAACATGTGGATTTCTAATAACTCAACATGTCCTGATACAGACATGACAGCCCTCTCCTGAGAACAGACAAATAAGGACACTGCACCTAGGACTTTCTAAATCTAAAAGTATGGATTAAACAAAACTATTCTTTGTACAGTGCTCAGGTACTTTGTTATAACAACTGGGTATGAGCTAATGAAGGTATGCGTATGTATTTGCTCATGCATGTATATGCAGTTTCACATCTGTGTGTCTTTAACCTGTGGGTTAAATAGACATGTTCTTAATGGGGCTTATAGAGAAGTAAGGAGAATCTCTTACCCTTGATACTCATCCTGTAAACACAGCTGATTTTTTTCTGCCAGTCCTCATGCTGGAATGCAGGGTCTAGGCACTTTCCTTGTACTACATGTACTCAAGACCAATGCTCTACCACTTGAGTCAGAGCTCTACTTCCAGATCTTTTTGGTTAATTAGAAACAAGAGTTTTCTTTTCCTGTCTGGGCTTGCTTTGAACCACAATCTTCAAATTTCAGTCTCCTGAGTAGCTGTAATTACAGTTGTGAGCCACCAGGCCCTGGCTTGCACAAGGCTTCTTAGACCTAACAAAGAACACTTGTTATCTTGCTGAACTGAATATTTACATTCAATAGATCTGAGATGT
This sequence comes from Dipodomys ordii, assembly GCF_000151885.1. Lineage (NCBI taxonomy): Eukaryota > Metazoa > Chordata > Mammalia > Rodentia > Heteromyidae > Dipodomys > Dipodomys ordii. The sequence goes on from NW_012267464.1 coordinate 253,584, forward strand.
TTTATAATTTTGCCTTTGTCACATGGTCTTCATGATGTTGATGATGTTGAATTCTGTACAAACTCTGAAGAGAAAGAAATAATACTGCATCCCTATTTAGTTGAGTTTGGTTTTTATATTGTTAAGAATTTGGCTTGTTTGTGAAGAGATTCTTACATATTTCATGTAAAAATTTCATTTTCCATTGACCTGTTACTCAATGAAACTTCCTTGCTTTGCTTGCAATATGCTGATGATACTTAGAATCAGTGTGGAAATGTTTTTGGCTAATGAAATCCTGATCAAATCTTTGAGTTTTGGGTCATATGACCACAAAAGGTGGCCAGCTCTCAACTTATATTACACAGTTTCTACAGAAAGTGTATTTCCCAGAACCCTTTTCCCTCTCTGGTTTCTTGTGGATATACTACATGAGGGCCTCATATAGAATTCTAAGCCCTAAGATGACTCAGTCATATCCATCCCCAGATATACAGGAGGAAATAGTTGAGAGCCGTAGGCAACTGAGAACTTCATACATTTTTACATATTTTATACATATTAGATATGTTTTATATATTTTTATTGTACAAATACTGTACAGAGGGTTACAACTGCATGAATAAGGTAATGAGTACATTTCCTATTCAGCATTGTAACCTCCTCTTTTGTTTTGCTCCTACCATCTTTTCTCTCCTCACCTCGCCAACTCCTCCTTCCCCCACCCAAGTTGTATAGTTTCTTTTCAAGATAGTGTCTTGTACATCTCATTGTTACAATGGATCAACCTATATTATATATGTTTTTATATATTTTATATGTCTAAATATGTTTTTTCTGTTAACAGATTCATGTGGATATCTGACTCTCAGTAAATTCATATATGTAAGCCCATTTCTAATTCCTCTGATATTTATTGAAGTTCATGGGTCAATTGCAAATTAATTGTTTTTTTTTCAGAAGGCTCTTTGGTAAACTCAACTGTATTACTTTTGTTTACATAATCTCATATTTGTCTCTGTATTCTATGGCTTTATAATTCTTTTACAAATACTTAAGTTATGTAATCAATTCTCATAAAAATTCATCTTCTTTATGTATTCATATTTCATATAAGACCAGTCATTATTTCAACAATAATGAAGTATAACAAGCTCCTCTAAATCTAGGGGCTCATAACACAAATCATTTATGCACTGATGTGCCTAATCCAGGCAGGGCTCAGCTTCTTCATTTTGTTGCAGGTCCCTGGTCTTGTCTCCATTGTGTGGAATTGTTTGATCTGAAAGACAGACATAAGAGGAAATGACCACTTAGGATTACGTACATTTGGCAGCTGACTTATTAATCACACAGTAATAGCACTGTGTTGGAGGCCTCATTATAATTAATTTTTCTTTTCTAATGACTCACAGACTTGTGAGAGAAAATGAGAAGCCGAGGTGAGAATTAGAAATCTAATGAGTACTTCTGTATACCCTGTTAAACTGTCTGAGCAGAGAGGAGAACTGAGATTCAACTATGACATTTCTGGCTGGTCTTCCAAAAAGGCTACAATTGTAGATAAACATTGCATTAATTGTTCCTGTTAAGATGTTTCCATAAGTAACTTAAAGCTATTCTATTAGTTCATATACATTCCAGACCTACACTTCTCCTAGGAATGATATCTTGATGAACTCAGAGCATTTCCAACTTCATGCCACTTTTCCCCAGATGGATTGGAGAGCATCATGGTGAAACAATTTATAGCATCTGAAGCAGATGCACACTGGTGGAGATGGACACTGGTGGAGACTTGAGATTTCCCCAAGTCCTAGCTTGTGAGATGTCATAGTTCCAGGTGTCTAAGGTAAGGTGATAGAAGTGGATACAAGACAGAAAAGATTAATGCTGCCCCCTTGACATGGTTTTTCATATAAAGACACAGAGGATGAACAGATAAATATAGCACCCTTGAAAAAGTGTTCAATCTCAGACTTCTGGGACACATGAACCATATTGCAGGGTTTAACCACACAACATTCTCTTAAATAGAACCAGAGCCCCAGGACACAGAAGGCAGAGATTACTGCGCTTTGTGCAATTTTGTATCTTCCACAGGTTGATTCAGCCAAGAGACACTGATGAAAATCTGGTGATGGTTTGATGGTCAGGTAGGGTTTGATGAACACACAGAGCAGAAGCTAGGAAAGGCATAACTGGGCTTCCAGGTTCTGAACAGAAAGCATGGCAAAAGTTGTAGGCTAGTGTATGCTGAAAGGAAGTATTATAAGTTTCATCACAGAGAGAATAATAATCACAGCAGACATTTGGTTTTTAGATTACGGGTTGACTATAATATTACTGAAGAGAGAATTGCTTTTTTTCTATAAATACCTAATGGTTTATCTGGTCTTTATATTCAGGTAATTATTCTCCTGGTTGTTATAGATTACATTTTGTTGTATTGTCATATACTCTTCACCTCTACTCAGAGTCACTCTCATATTGAGCTCAATATCTTCCTCCTAGGCAGACTCACACAATCTGCTATGCTGCTCCCCAAACCAGCCAGCCATGAGGGCAGCTCACCCAGCCAGATGGGAGGTTTTTGTTCAAGGCTGTATCACTGTGGGAGGAAGATATGTACCTTGAAAACAGTAATAAACTCCAATATCCTCAGCTTCCACCCTGCTGATTGTCAGTGTGAAATCAGTGCCTGACCCACTGCCACTGAATCTGTCTGGGACCCCAGATCCTCGTTTGGAAACCAAGTAGATCAGGCGATGTAAAGACTGGCCTGGCTTCTGTAGGAACCAGTACAAATAGGTGTTTCCATCGCCATGCAGAAGACTCTGACTAGACCTGCAGGAGATGGAGGCTGCCTCTCCCAGGGTGACAGGCAAGGATCTTGGAGTCTGGGTCAGCACAACATCTCCATTGGATCCTGAAATTAGAATAAGGCAGAGTGCAAGGTTATATATAAACATAGAGAGCCATACATGCATTACTTTTATTTAGATGTTTCCTCTTATTCATATTCATGATTTGATTTTTAATTTAAAATACTAAGTATTAATAGTAATATTCTTGCTGCAGAAAAGTGTATCTACGAGTCAAGAGCAGTATTTCCACCCAGCACAGTCTTCACTCAAGCACAGGTTCTAGCTTTCTGGACTGTTCCTCACTCTCTCAGACCTAAACCTCATTGCCCTACCATGAACATCTAACACATGGATAAATTACCACTGGTCCATGAGAGCTCACCCTCCCACACACTCTGATTCCTCACCTCCCTTTGCCCTTACCAGGGATCCAGAGCATTAACAGCCACAGGAACTGAGACAAGGACTTCATTTTTAGGAGTGAAATCAGGAGTCTAGATAGGTCAAGGAAGATTAGAGCTGAGCCTTTATTTCAGACTTAGAAAGAAAGGTCCTCCTTAGGGAGCAATATGCAAATAGCCAGGTGGCTGTAACAGTGTAAGAAAAGAAAAAGGAAGGGTGTCTAGTGGCCATCGAGTTTGTTTTTTTGACATAACGTCTTGTACATCTCATTGTTGTGATGGATCACCCTGTATCCCTATTAAATTTATTTTTTCCCTTCCACTTCCCAAATTATGCCAACATCAATACAGTGAAAACAGAGCTTATACCGTGGGGAAGAGACATAAAAAGCACCAAAAAAAAAATCACAGGATACCTACTGAATACATTAGAAACAATAGCAAGAAAGAAAGAAAAAAAACCCACTTGTTTCCCTATCTTGGGGTTCATTTCGATTAACATCATCTTTTCTGACCTTTTCTGCTTGTCCCAATCATATACAAATCATATGCAAATAAGGAAAACCATGGGACCTATGCTTCTTTGGGCCTGCCTGAATTCACTTAATATAATTTTTTCCAAGCCTTTCCATTTCCTAACAAATGGGGCAATGTCATTCTTTCTGATGGAGGCATAGAATTCCATTGTATAAATATACCACATTTTCTAGACCACTTATTAGTTGGATTATTGGGGGTTTTGCAGGCTTATTTTTAGGAGGTTTAAATTTTTGAGTGCTAAATATATTTTAAATATATTTAAAATCATGCATAGCAAGTTAAAATCTTCTCCCATTCTGTGGGCTTTCTATTTATCTTGCTAGCTATGTCCTTTGCCATGTAGAAACTCTGCCATGCAGAAACTCTCCAGTTTGAGGCAACCCACCTATCCAGTTTTTCTTTGAGTTGTTTTGATTCTGGATCTTTACTTACGAATTTTTGAGCTATGCCTAAGAGCCTTAGGGTTTTTCTACTCCTTTCATATTTTCATGGGATCTTACTTTACCCTGAAATATAGAATCCACCCAAATACCCATCAATGGACAAATGAATCAATAAAATGTGACATATACACCCAATGGAATTCTAGGCTTCTATCAGAAAGAATGATATTGCATCATTCATAAGGATATGGAAAGACTTGGAAAAAATTATTAAGTGAAGTGAAACAGACCCAAGAAACATAGATTGTATGGCTTACCTCATTTGTGGGAGCCAAGAGGTGCTTATGGATCCACAAGTAATCACACTGGATGACAAAAGACAAAGAAGAAAAGTACACTTGGACATGATAAATTATACAGGACTGTATACATTCACTCAGTGAAACCAAAGGAGAATATGTTTAGGAGAAAATCACCAAGCCTCAATGAATATATATATATATATATATATATATATATATATATGCAATTAAAATCATTGTACATTTGTGTTATTTTTTGCTTTTAATTTTTATCTCTTTTCTGGCTG
>NW_012267464.1:265587-270710 GCF_000151885.1 Dipodomys ordii
TTTTCCCCATCTCCTCCACAAGTTATACTGACATCAAATATAGTGAAAGCAGGGGTTATACTGTGGGGGAGGGACATACAAAGCAACAAAGAAGTTTTTCTTGACCAGAAGTTTTTCTTGATGTCTGCTGATTCCAGCTTAAGTAACTACCAGTGCCCTGACTGTTCCTGAAAGTGATGACTCTGTCTTCTAGAGATGCAGACAAGGATAGAGAGTGGGTCAGCTGGATGTCACATCTAACACCTGGCATTGACAATATTAAAAAACAAACCTATAAGCAGTGTTGGTTACAATGAGCTGGGTGAATTTATGCATTTTCTTTCCTTACATGTCAGTCAGAGCAGCAGGAGACCCAGGAGCTGAGCAGATGCCTTTCTGACTATGCTGTATGCTGATTGGGAGGATTGATTTCTGCATAGGTGTGAGCTGCCTTACAAGAAGTGCTCCAGGCAGTGGGCTGTGCTATGGGCATGAGCAAATCAGGGTCTGGGAGGGAGAAGCACAACTGCAAGGCTAATTTACTTTAGTATCTCAGCACAGACCTGTATTCTTCAAGGTGCTGGGGACTTGACCAGGGTAGCACAGCTGTGCTTGCAGAAGATGTTTTTCCATGGAGTCCAGAGAACCAACTGAATTCATATCTTATATGTTAGGTTTTTAAAGAAGAGGCAAAGTAAGAACCACACCACGCATGTGGTATTTAGGTAAGGGGCAGATTTTTTTTTATATTCATTGTTCCAGCTGGCACTTCCATGTGGCTGGGAACGGCCTGGGAAAGAGAGGGTCTGGCCCTGGGCTAGGGTAGGGGCAGGGAAATGTGTGGCCACATCAAATCCAGATGTGACCTTAGTGGATGCAGATGTTACTTCTTCCAGGTGTGTCAGTTGCCTAGGTAATGCAGGTACTGGTCAGAGACTTTGCTGCTAGGAAGGTGGAGTCTGCTTGACATCCAGGATCAGACTTTACACTATAAATAAAGTGAATTATGATTTAATTGTTGTCCATGACATGCTTTTCATATTAACTTTTTGTGTAAGCCAATCTTTTCAGGGAAAAATAGATCCAGAAATGTAAAATTCATTATTTTGTTTAGATTTCCTATTTAACTTGTTTCTATAAAGTTTTTAATTGTTAAATATGAACACAGTTATGCATTTGCCCAGAGGTGGAACAAAATTTAAGACTGATGATAGCTAGCAAGGTAGATAGTTATTCAGCTAAAGCGGTAGATGGATGATGGATGGATGGATGGATAGATAATTAAAAGATGATTATAGAAACCTAATTATTTTAAATTGAATAACAATTAAAAGTATAAAAATATAGTGGGGAAACTAAGGATGAGGCTACAATGCTTGATAAGAAATGTACTCATTATCTTGTCCATCTAATTGTAACCCCTCTGTACAGTATTTGCACAATAAAAAATAAATAAGAATTTAAAAAAAAAATAGTATGTGAGCTGTAGTGTCATGGTCTGCAATTTACAATTTACCCAGTGTATGTCTGCTATCAACTCCATATGAATGACTTGCTGTCTTCCACTCCTGAATGTGCTTTCCCACCAACAAGGTCTAGGACAGTTAACATCAGATATTTGCTCTGTTAGCCCAGACGCCTCCCTTCTCATAGCTTGGCATGCTTTTTTCCTAGGCAACACTAGGCCTATGTAGTAAAGGCAGTAAATGATTAACCCCAACCCCCTTTCCCCAGGCAACACTCCTTTGGAATAGCTATAACCATAAAAGGCAGCAAGATCTCCTAGACCTCACAGGTTATATGGTCACCTGAGAGGGCACTCCTTTGGGAGAGCTATGACCACATAAGGCAGTGAGATCCCCCAAACCCAGAGGTTATAAAAGTTTACCTGATACAATACTGGCACTTCTCACCTCCTCTCACCAGCAATAACCCTTTTCTTTGTTCTTTGTACCTGCATGCCCCTGTGGTTTTCTGGCAAAGTTTATTCTAACTGGCTCTTTGTATCCTGAAGATACTAGGCTACATGTACACCTTTGTGATCATTGCAGATTTCTGAGCTAAAAGTCACCTAAGTATTTGGATAACATTAGTGTCTCTATCTTAACACAAATTGTTCATGTTAGAAAAATGGAGAATGGAAAAAGAATAGGCTGGACTCAATCATTAACAAGTCAGGACTTTATTCAGGAACAAAGAGGGGCAGAGAACTTCCTGTGTTTGGAAGTTGTGCCAAAGAGTTGGGACAAGAGCTGGGTTTTTATAGGAGTTCTGAGCAAGGAGGCAGAGGTGAATGAAAAAGCCACTAGGTCAGGGAAGGCGGGGGGCCTTTCAGTTGGGCCCACAATGGGATGTTTAGGGCTGGGCTTAGGTGGATTGCCCTACCTGCACTTCAAACAAGTTCACACATACCTGGGATTTTTGCCTGGCATATGTATGGGCCTAGGACAATAGGGTGGGGGTCAATCTTTCAGTTCACCTTCAGGAACTGGGATATTCCCTAACCTAAGAGCTAATGTCTACTTCAGATTACTCTGCTCCATAAACCTGCATATGCTTACATCAGCCATCTCTTCTAGTGTGGAACAGAAGAAAATTTTAATGACTGAACTAATGTCTGGGCATGGAACACAGAAAATCAAAACCACAAAAACCTGTGGAAGAAAACACACAAACACACACACACACACACACACACACACACACACCTAAAGTGAAAAGATCTGGATGTTTAGCTGAAATGGAAGAGCACTTGTGCGGTTTTGAGTTCAAATCTCAGTACCAGAGAAACAACAGCAAGAAAAATCAATGAAAATATCAGTGTGTAGGGAACTTGGAGCTGTGAAACCTGGAAAAGGTTTGAAATGTTGGAATGCTGTCTCCACAGGACTGAGATCTCTTAGCGCTGGCCATGGAAGGGATAAAATGGAAAATTCTGAATAGAGTTGAGACTGGAAGGCTGCCTACTCCCTTTTCCTTAGGCTGGCAGCTATGCTGGGGACCTTGTAGGTTGGACTAAAGACCTTGATAGCTTAACCTTGGGCTAGATAAATAGACTTCATGTCTGGACTTTCCCTTCGGCTTCAGTCTCATGTTTCAAAAGAATAAGGGAATCAGTGTCTCTTACAAGTGCTGCTTTGTAATATTAATTGTAATATTAATATAGATGCTTAACTTTTGCATGTTTCCATGGTAACACTCCTTGTGTGAATTCAACTAAATATGCTTTCAGTGGGCATTTGGGGTTCAAGTACATGTGGGCCTTGGAACCATTGGTTTTTCTCCCTTATCTCTCTATCTGTTTATGTCTCTGTTTTTCCTATTTTTTTTTCTTTTCATCCCAGAATCCCATCACACTGCCTTGGGTTGTCTTTAGCAGCACCAATGCCTTTTAACATGTGGCATAGATTTTCATGCGCATAATTCCAGCTTTTTGGTAGAAGCTATATTTGAACCATAATCCTTAGATCGCTGTTGTTTCCTAAGTAGCTAAGTTGTAAGCCACCAATTTCTGGCAAAATTTCTTAAACCTAACAAAGATCACCTGATAACTTGCTGAAATAAAGACTCATCTTCACTGGATCTGAGGTGATTTATAATTTTACATTTGCAACATGCTCTCAGTATTGATGATGCTGTAGAATTCTGGATAAAGTGAATAAGAAAAAAATAATACTGCATCCATGTTTAGTTGAGTTTGCTTTTTATTTGTCAGAAAGAATTTTGTTTGTGAAGAGTTTCTTACACATTTTATACAAAAAGTTTATATTTTCATTGGCCAGTGATTTAATGAAACTTCTTAATTTGATTGCAACTTACTGATGACATTTGGAATCAATGTGGAAATGTTCTTGGCCAATGCTTCCTGAGAGTTGGGCCATATACACTCAAAGGGTAGTCAGCTCTGAACTTCTATTACACAGTATCGTCAGGAAGTGCATTTCTAGGCACCCCTTTTCCTTTCTGGGTTCCTGTGAATATGATGAATGAAGACCTCCTAGAGGAGTCCAAACTCTAAGATGTGCATTCCCAGAGACAGGTGGATGGACGCAAGGCTGCAGGCAATTGAGAACTTCATACAAATCTATATGTATAAATATACTTTTTATCTTTTAATGTGAATATTAATGTGAGCTTCTTGCCATCAGTAATTTTACATGCTATATGTAATTCCCTTTGTTGTTCCTCTAATATTTATTGATGTGCATGGATTACATGCAAATTATCTGTTCCTATTCTAAGTTTCCTTGACAGAAGTAATTGTATTCTATTTATTTACATAATTTTATATTTGTCTCTACATTCTTTCTCTTCATAATTATTTCAATTATTTGTAGTTATGCAATCAGTTTTTATAAATATGCATCTGTATTTATACATATCTTGCATTGATAGTCAGAATTTCAAAACAATTGTATGTATCAAATTCTTCCAAACATCATATAATTTATGTTAGTGCTTAGAGAAGTTCACAATTGCAATGATTTGCCCAATCCAGGCAGGACACAGCTTCTTGCTTTTTTTGCAGGTCACTGGTCTAGTCTCCAGCATGTGGAATTGTTAGATCTGGAAAAGAGAAAAAAAAAGGAAATGACCATTGAAGATCATATACTCTATCATGTAATCAAGCTATGGCAACAAGTTTCTATTCAAATATTCCCAGAACAGAAAGGATTCAATTATTTTGTCTTAATAGTTTATCAATATAATAATAAATCTAATAATAAATAATGATAAAATAATAATATAATAATAATAAACCTTTATTTTATTATGCTTTCAAGGACTTGGATAATGCTATTTAGAAATAATTATGAATTTGAACTTCAGCATCCAAGAACAAAAATTAGTTTATTACTGTTATTATTAGTTTATTAGTGTTAATTAGGCAAAAACTTAGATGTTGCCAACATCTTTTCTTTTTTTCCCCCTTTTTCTTTTTAAATTTAATTTTATTGTCAAAGTGATGTACAGCGGGATTACAATTACATATGTTATCCACTTCCTATTTTTCTCCAATTTTTTCTCCCTACCAATTTCCTCCCCAAGTTATACAGTCCATTTCCAACATATTGTCTTGTATCACTATTTTATTGGTTCTCCCTTTGTCCTTTGTCTCACCATTTTGTTGTTTCCCATTCCCT
>NW_012267464.1:272390-274234 GCF_000151885.1 Dipodomys ordii
ATATATATATATATATGACATGCATAATTAATCAGGAAATCCTACAATATGCAGCAAAATGTATGGAACTAGAGCACATCTTATCAAAAAATAGTCAAAACAAATACCATATGTATACTGTATCTTACTCAAGCAAACTGAAAAAAATAAAATAGAAGCGTGATTCTGTAGGGCTGGAAAGGGCACAGGGGCAGATGTCAGGAGATTGAACACAAAAGAAAGGTGGAAGATCAATGCATATAAATGATATACATGGAGAATCCTAGAATACCATTAATAAGTACATATGTATATTAATGAAATATTATATCAGAAAATGAATGAATAAAATCTGAAGCAATAAATCTGTTCTTTGTATTAAAGACAATTCCTGCTTAAAATATCCAGCTAATTGTTTTATTCTTCCATAAATACTAACTGATGCCACAATTCATATTCTTCAAGTGTAAACTAACTGTGTCTGAGACCCTTCTGACCAGGTGGAGGGAGTAGAAGGATCAGCTGGGTAGCCCAGCCTCACACTTTGCTTCTCTGGGAGGTTTTTGTTATGACTTGTATCACTGTGGAAGGAGTACTGAAAGCTTGTTGACAGTAATAAGTGGCAACATCTTCAGGCTGCAGGCTGCTGATGGTGAGAGTGAACTCTGTCCCATGCCCACTGCCACTGAACCTTGGTGGAACTCCAGATTCTAAACTATCTGCACTATATATCAGAGATTTTGGAGCTTTCCCTGGTTGCTGCTGGTGCCAGGCTAAAAAATACCCAATGTCCTCGCTGGCCCTGCAAGTGATGGTGGCAGTGTCTCCTAGAGACACAGACAATGATGAGGGAGACTGAGTCATCTGGATGTCACACAAGGCACCTGGCATGGAAATAAATATCCACACTATTAATTGAGTTATAGCAAGCCTTCCCTGAAAAGTAAAGCACTGTGGGTCACATGGAGCTATGTTAATCCTTGGAATTGTCCTTCCTTACCTGGGAGCCAGAGCAGCAGAAGCCCCAGGAGCTGAGCAGGGGTCCTCATGTGCATGATGTGTGCTGACTGGGACCGACTGCTGCACAGTGTGAGCAGCCTATGAAGAAGCCTGATTATTGTGGGCAGTGCTGCTGGTACATGCAAATCAACAGCATTTGGGCAGGGCTAAACACAGCTGTCCAGTTGTCTCATCTCAGCAACTGCATACATTCTGAATTTCAGGGGACACAATTCATGTAAAAGGATAAGTTGTAGCTACAGAAGGGGATCACCAAATTGTTCCTGTGGTTTGATCATACCAATGATCCCTTGGAGGATCAAATCTTCTTTCTGTTTAATTTCTTTGTGTCAGAGAAGACTTGTCTACTGGAAACTTAGTTCTAGAAATTTATAGACACAATTTGCTTCACACCAATTTGGCAGTTTTTATTGTGCAGAATAGAAAGTTTTGGAATTGCTATGAATTATTGATAATCTTTATGTGGCAACATATTAGTACTACTGTCCTGTAATGAAATCCATGGGAATGAAATAAGAAAGTGGAACTCATTGATATGAAAATGCCTGGATTGCTCAGTCTTATTTTCTCCTCTACCACTGAATTTCTTGTCCCAGATAATTCATAAAAGCAAGTCGTCTCAGAGATTTTCTTCCTTCATGCCTGCAACCTTTTTTTTTAAACAACCTAGCCTTGGGTATTATTTCAAATGTCCATGCTTGAGGTCTTCTTACTATTCCTTTTGGGTTTTAAACTTCTTCACACTTAGGTATTATGTTCAGAAGTAAATTCTCCTTGAAAAGGAGGATGAACTCAGTTTATCTGAAACTTATTGTATCACCTAAACCTGCATGTGTCTCCTCCAT
>NW_012267464.1:278559-281362 GCF_000151885.1 Dipodomys ordii
TTGTATTTACCAAATTACAATGAAGATTTGTTGCACTAATCTTAGAACCAATAAAAGTATCTGGAAATACTTCCAAGTAAGCTCCGCCCCTTCAATCCACTCTTTCTGAGATGGGAGTAGTGATGACAGCTATCAGTCAACCAGCATCAGCACCACGCTGGAAGCTCAGGGATCATTTACTTTTTCTTTTTTGGTGACCCACAAACTTACACAATGAGGAGACTCGGTGAGAATTAGAAATCAGAAGGGTGCCTCCCTGTATGTGGGAAAGATGCTTGCCAGGACAGAGGTGAGAACTGAGGTAGTTCTGACTAGCATTCTATAGAATTCTACAAATGAGGATAAACTTTACAATAACTGTTCATAAGTGAATCGAAGGCATCCCTTTTGTTAACATACATTCTTGTCATCTATTTTGCCAATGAATGATAAAATCTGGAGCTCAGAGCATCTCAAACTCCAACTGTTAGTTACCCAGATGGATTTGAGAAAATCATGGTGAAAGAGTTTACACCATTTGATGCAAATGCACACTAGATGCTGGCATTAGACAGAATATCACCCAAATCCTAGGGAGTACATTGTCATTGCTTAAAATTAAGGATTATAGGGGTGGATATAGAATAAAATTAAGCTATTAATGATGCTGTCATGCCACGATTTTTCAAATCAATTCATTATGGCTGGCCAGATAGAGCTATGAATGCTGTGCCTATTGAACAAAGCTGAGTCTTGCACTTTTGGGCCCTATGGACACCATTCCAGGGCTTGATCACACTCAACAGTCTTAAATAGAGCCAGGGCCTGGGGCAAAGAAGGTGAGACACTAGTGTACAGAGTGCAGTACTGTAACTGGGGAAAGGTTAATCTAACCGAAGGACAGTGACCAAACTCTGCTAAGGGCTTGAAGGTAAAGCAGCATTTGGGGAACACATAGAGCATAGGCAATCAACGTGCAACTGTACCTCCAGCTGGTGAATAGAAAGCACAGCATTTGTTATAGTTGTGAGCCAGGACCATGTGCTTGATGGAAGTATTTCAAGTTTCATTAAAAATGGAATAAAATCACAAAAGACATTTCATACTTTTTTTGGGGGGGAGGGTTCCGGTCATAGGGCCTGAACTCTGGGCCTGGGTGCTGTCCCTCAGCTCTTTAGCTCAAGGCTAGTGCTCTACCACTTGAGCCACATTGCCACTTCTGGCTTTTTTCTTTTTGTATATGTGGTGCTGAGGAATCGAACCTAGGGCCTCAGGCATGCAAGCCAAGTACTCTACCACTGAGCCACCTTCCCAGCCCAGACATTTCATTCTTATATTACCTGTTAACTATAATCTTACTTAAGACACAAAAATTTTTTTCAATAAATACTTCATGGTTTATCTGAAGTCTCCTGGTCTCTGTGCTACTATGATTTTTCTCCTCTTCCGTGATTGTAGATTGAATGAAGTCATATTGTCACTCAAACCTCATCTGCACTCATAGTTACATTGATCAAAATATCTTCCTCTGGGGCTGTTCCATCTATCTGTACTTCCCTTGTTGCCGTAAGTATAAGATGGTAGCACAATGCCTAGATTTCATTCAGATAGATTTGTGATAATGATTTGCCAATATAGCCCCAACTTCAATCCACTTATTTCCTTCTGTGACCTTTGGGGATTATAGGCAAAATGTTTAGTAATTGTTTAGTCTTGGTATATCCTCAAGTTTCTAAAACCATTATTATTTGGAGGCCTGAGATCATGGTATTGATAAGTAGTTGTATATCTAAATATTTTTTTCCAAGTTAAGATCTTCTTAGCCAAAATAGGCACATGCTAAAGCCTAGTTTCTGAAACTTGTATGGATTCTTGTTACCTGATTAAAGTAGAGATTGCTAGTCAGTATATATAGGCGAGTTCCTAATATTTGTGTCTGTGAACCCAGGTACCTGACAGGAACAACCTAAGGGAATAAAGACAGTATTCATTTGGGCTCATTGTGTCAGAGATTTCAGTACTCAATCCTTAGTTTCCTTGGCCTATGGAGAAGCAGAACATCATGATGTGGGATCATCTAGTAGAGGCTCCTCAACTCATGGCAAACATGAATCCAAAATTACATACAAAGAGGTGAGGGCAGGATTTAGGCCTGAAGACAGTCCCACAAATCTATTCCGTCCAACTAGGTGTTTTTAACACCTCCCAGTAACTCCACCCCATTGTTAACCCATCAAGTGATGAGTAAGCACAGAATCCAGGAGTATGAAGTAAGCAGAGAGGACAGAGCTAACTGAGCGAGCCCAGTTCTTTGCTACTTTTCCACAGAATGCTGATCAATGTGAATGAGAGAAAGCATGAGTTTGGCTGAAGAAGGAAAAGCTCATTGGCTGAGGGAAAATTCCCCTGTTTGCTCCTTTGTACCATCTGAATGTACAGGTGGAAGAATTACTATCTCTGGGTTCTTGTTTGACTTCATATTTGAAGACCTGGAAAATTGTTCATATTTGCCTCCAATGATAACATACATTGGATAAACATTATAATTAGCAACAATAGCCTTGGAAAAAGTTGTATTAATTAAAGCAGACCTGACACCTAGGAGCGTAGGTTTTGCCTATAAAACTACAAGGAAACGCAATGGATAGTAAAAGACAAATAATTACATCTAGACATAATTTAACAATAGTCTGAAGATTCACACAGTGAAAACAAAGGAGTATGTTCTCAGGAGAAGAACACAAGCATTCAATAGCTATGTGCATATGACTATATAACATGACACTTATCAGAGTGAGCTTCAAGACATGCGCTGCTTCCAGTT